>NC_056733.1:480034623-480229623 GCF_019279795.1 Protopterus annectens | reverse complement strand
TCGAGTGTATTCACTGCTACAGTCATCACACTTGGATCATCTGCTTGCAGGTGGCCCTCAGTCGGGCCTAATACCAGAGACTTAGTATTTCTGCATCGGATGCTGTCACTTCTTCCATGACGTCAGGTCGTCAGGGGTACAAAAACAGGCAGCCAATGCCATTACATCAGTTTTTCTTGCCCCAAATGTCAGGAGCCCCCAAATAGGGAGCTAGGATATTGTGGGGAAAATACCACCAGCAAAAAGTAAATACCAATACCAGTAGGAATAGCCATAGAGAGGACAGATAAAGAGATGGAGAAAACCAGGGGCTGGAGGGAGGGAAACCAGGTCTGCAACAGTGAATTCACTCGAACATCTACATTTATGGTAAGTGTACGCAACTGTACTATGTCCTTCATGTTTCACTGTTGCAGTCATCACACTTGGGTTGATTCCCAAAGCTGAGAAAGGGTGGAGGCAATCAAGAATAGTTAGGGCTGGCTAGTAAGCCTTGCAAGACTGCTATAGCAAACTCTGCCCTGGATTTGGGAAAGATAGGCAGGTGGTAATGCTTGGTGAAGGTGTGTACAGAACTCCAGGTAGCAGCTTCCAGGATGTCCCTGGTAGGGACTCCCCTGAGAAATGCTGTAGAGGTAGATGTAGCCCTAGTGGAATGTGTTCTGACTCCCTGAGGTGTTGGTTTTTCCATGGTGCTTGTAACAGAAATGGATGCAGTGTGCTATCCATTTGGAAATGGTTTGTTTTGAAATGGCCTTGTCCTCTGCCCCTGTTGCAAAGCTGACTAGCAACTGGTCAGATTTTCTGAAAGGTTTACTCCTATCAAGGTAGAATCTGAGCTATCTGTGCACGTTCAAAGAGTGCAGGATCCTTTCTCTTTTATTTTGAGGATCAGGGAAGAAGGTTGGCAAATGGATGGATTGGTTGAGAGCCACACTGGACACCACTTTAGACATAAAGGAAAGGTTAGTCCTGAGGGAAACCCTGTCAGCATGGAAAATAATGAAGAGTTCCACAGCTATCAGTTCTTGAAACTCAGAGACTCTTCTAGCTGAAGTGATGGCTAGAAGCAAGGTTGTTTTCCAAGAGAGGAATTTTAACTCTCCTGAAGCAGCAGGTTCAAAAGGGGGAAGTGTGAGCTTTTCCAGTACAAAGTTTAGATCCCAAGCAGGGGTGGGTGCTCTCCTTGGTAGCCTTAAGTTGTTTGCCCTTCTAAGGAACTGTTTTGAGAGGGTGAGAGAATAAAGGTGGCTCAGTATTGTATTGAGCCAAGATGGCAGAGGCATGGATCTTAATGGAGGAGGAGGACAGGCCTCTCTGGAGTAGTTCTGCTAGGTAATCCAGGATTAGAGGTAAGGAGGGCTGTGTTGTGTCCTTTCCTTTGGACGGAATCCAAGAACAATACCTCTTCCATTTATCAGCATAGGATTTTCCTTGTACTGGGCCTTCTGGCTTCAAGGATGATGTCCAGCACCTGTTTGCTTAGGGTTGCTGGTGGAGTATTCAAGGAATAAGCCAGGCTGCAAGATTTAAGGTTTGCGATTGCAGATGCAAAATCTGTCCCACCTGCTGTGAGAGCAAGGTTGGGGTCTGGTGTAGGTGCCAGAATGACTCCATTGTCAGGCTGCGCAGGTGTGGGTACCAGTACTGGCATGGCCAGACTGGGGCAATCAGAATTGTCCTTGGCCTGTCTTGTTTGATCTTGAGTAATACTCTTAAGAAAAGGGGCAGAGGGGTAAAGGCATAGACAGAGGTTTTCCCATTGAAAGGATAGGGCATCCACTTTCCAGGCCCTGCTGTGAGGGTTCCTGGTGCAGAATTTGCTTAGCTGGTGGTTGTAGGGGAAGGCAAAGAGATCCACCTTTGGGGTCCCCAATTTCTGAATCACAAGGATGAAGCTGCTGGGCTCCAATTTCCACTCGTGTGGGTCTTGGAGATTTCTGCTTAAGTCGTCTGCCAGTAAGTTTTGTTTGCCTGCCTGGGGGAGGGGGGGGGGGACAGGATCTTTGACCAGAGGGCGTAGCAAAAAAGTGCCTTTAATAAAGGCTTTACACAGTCTAGAAGATGCCAAGGATGCAGAATTCTCGCCCACATGAAAATGAGAAATGGCACCCAATTGAACTTTGACAGTAGAAGAACTAGCTCCGTGCTGGAAAATATCAGCTAGGAAATCAAGGATAGCGGAAATAGGAGCCGTGAAAGAATCCAAACTCCTCTGAGAGGCCCAAAAAGAAAAACATTTCCACTTGCTGCAATAAACTTTTCTGGTTGAAGACTTATGAGCAGCTACCAAAATAGACTTAACCTGAGAAGGAAAGTCCGGGAGTCCTAGAGATCGCGGGAACTGGAGCAGCCAAGCCGTGAGCTTCAGGCTGTCAAGATTCGGATGAGGCACCCCCAATGGGTGTGAAATCAAATCCTGAAAGGGATCTAGAATCCAAGGTAGAGCCAGAAGGTGAGACCAAAGGAAGGGAAACCATACCTGGGCAAGACCAGAATGGAGCAATGAGGATCACCTTGCTCCCCAGTTGACAAGCTTTCTGCAGAAGCCTCGGGATGAGAGGGACTGGAGGGTAAGCATACACAAGACCGGGAGGCCAAGCATGAACTACAGCATCTCTGGGGGACTCCCCCAGCGGGGGGTTCAAAGCAAAAAACCTGCTGTACTTCTCATTGGAAGGAGATGCGAAGAGATCGCAGCAAGGCTGACCCCACTCGCTGAAGATCTGTTCCGCTACGGACGGATTCAGAGACCATTCGTAAGGCATCAGAATGGTCTGACTTAGCCTGTCCCCTAGAATGTTGGACCGTCCCGGAATGTGCGCTGCGATAAGAAAGACACCGGTGGAGATCTCCCATTCCCACACTCCCACGGCCTTGTGACAAAGGGGATAAGATCTGGTCCCTCCCTGTTTTTGCTGATGTGCCAGACTACCGACATGTTGTCTGACTGAACAGCAATCGTCCCCAGACGAAGAAAGGCATGAAGGGCCTTTAACGCTAGAAGGACAGCCTTTATCTCTAGGACATTGATATGCAAACTGTTCTCCATTGGGGACCACAGTCCTTGGACTATCCTGCCCGAACAATGCCCCCTAGCCCGAGCTGGGAGGCATCCATGGTCACTGTGGCTTGGGCCGGGGCTGGAACGAAGGATCGTCCCTCCAAAATGTCTGGAGAGCTCATTCACCATATGAGGGACGACCAAAACACTTGACTTAGGTGGATAGGATATGTTAGTAGTAAATCCAACAGGGACCACTGAACCGCCAAAGTCCACTAAAGAATCTGCATGTGTAGTCGGGCACATGGAAGGAGAGTTATGGTCGCCGCCATCAAGCCTAGGGCCCTCAATACAGATTCCGCTGTCGGGAGATGAGAATGGTAAATTAGGAAGACATGCATCCTGAGGTTATGAACGCTCTATGAGGTCAGGAACACTTTGCCCTGGAGTGTGTCTATCTTGGCACCAATGTAGTCTATCACTTGTACAGGTTCTAGTAGAGACTTAGACGTGTTGATTGTGATACCCAAACTCAGGGCAAATGTCAGAAAGTAGTCCCTGGTTTGGGAAAGTAGACGTCTGGTGGGAGCAGTGAAGAGCCAATCGTCCAGGTACAGATAGACATGAATCCCCTGAAGCCTCAGGTGAGCCGCTACCACTGCCATCACTTTGGTAAACACCCTGGGGGCTGTGAGACCAAAGGGTAGGGCTCGAAATTGGTAATGATTGGCCACTAGCCGGAAGTGGAGGAACCTCCTGGAGCTTCTGTGCATCTTTATGTGACAGTAAACATCCTGGAGATCTAACGAGCACATCCAGTCGCTCTCTTGCAGGTAGGGCATGATGGACTGTAGTGTGACCATCTGGAACTTTCTTTGGCCACTGACAGGTTCAGGTTAGAGAGGTCCAGAATGTGCCTTAAGTCCCCCGTTTTCTTTGGCACCAAAAAGAACCGGGAGTAGAAGCATGACCCAGACTGATCTTGGGTCTTGGGGGGACGGTTTCAATGGCTCGTTTTCCTAGCAGCTTGGAAATTTCCTGTGCTGCTGCCTCCCTTTGCGTGGGTGGAATGTCCGTGAGGGGTTGGAGAACCCACGAAGGAGATAGAATAGCCTCTGGATAAAATTTCAGCACCCAGCAGTCCATTGTTATGGACTCCCAAGCCACTTGGTGCAAGGACAATCGTACCCTGACTGCCTCCAGAGTAGAGTAGTCGGGCTACCCCTCAAGGCTGCTGCCTGGGTCTGTCTGAGAAAGGCTCTCGAGACCCGAAGTTTAGCGGACACCCTCGGCCACTGGGCCGGCATCCATTCTGTCCCCCTCTGCGGGAAGAAGAGCCCTGAGTGCCCTGGGAATACTGAGATTTCCAGAACATCTTCTTTTGCCCTCTCTGGTTCCAGCAAAAGGACCTTTGAGGGTTAGAGAAGTGGATCCCGACGGCAGACAGTGTCTTCCCATCCTTCTCAGTCTGGACTAGCGTCTCCCTGACGGTCTTACCAAACAGTCTCAAGCCGTCATACTGGGCATTGGCAAAGGACACCTTAAAGGGTTTGGTAAATTGGCACAACCTGAGCCAGGCATTACACCTCATGGGCACGCCGGACCTAGCAGCCCTAGCTGCTCCTTCTGTTGCATGGGAGAGGAGTAGCATGGACGTATTCGATACTGCTCTCAAAGTGGCCATTTTCGCAGAGAACAAGGCCTTGTCCTCCTGCGACATGGACTTGGGTGGAGACTCCTCCAGCTCCTTCACCAGGTCACGTTTGAGTCTCGTAACATGGGCCAAGTAGTTCAGCACCCTTACTGAAAAGGTAGCTAAAGCATACACCCGCTGCCCTAGCCGGTCCATCATCCGAGACTCTCGGTCAGGAGGGTGGACAGAGGAACTTTCCTGAGACAGTTCCCTCTTAGTGGTTGCTGCTACCACCACGGTGTCCACAGGGGAGCTCTTGTTCCAGGAAGGTCTGTTTATAAGAGGACTCAAAACCTTATCAGGGCACTGGGGGATTGGCTTCATGGTATCAAGTTCCTTCCACGTTTGCGAGGTGATCAAATCTACTAAAGGATCTGTGGGGAAGACACCCAAGACATAGACGGGCCTGTGCTGAAGGCCTCCAGAAACACAGACTCATCAGAGGAGGGCTTGGGGGCAGACCAACCTCCCCAATGGAGCAGAATTTCCATGATGTCTCCAAAGACATCGCCGGGAGGTGACCTTGGGGAGCCCTGCCCCTCATCTAAGTCTTTGTCCTCGGTTTGGGACTTAGGGGAGTCCAAGTGCCTCCTTTTACACACATACTTGTGAGGCACATCTCCCGTGGGGCTCTCCGGGGAGTGCTCGCAAGCCATCTGTTCCTCTGAGAAACCGTCAGAGGCCCTTCGGGCACGGGCTGTCCCTCTGGTAAGACGACGGGGACTGTAGACAGAGCCAAGGGGGTGTGGGTGGAGCCCAAGTGGGCATTCAGGTGCCTCGATCCGACAGAGGACCCATTCTACCAAATCGAACGCCGAAGGAGAGTGGACCTACTGTGAAGCCAATTAGGAGGCCGGTCTCTCCGGGTCCGATGCGAGATTCAGAGCCGGACCCGAAGTGGCTGGAGCTCCAAGACAGGAAACCTGGACCGACAATGGCTCCGGCTCCAAGAGCAGCTCGGATCCAAACTGGTCAGATCAGAGATGCTCCAGGCAGCTGCCAGTGGTCGACGACGCGAGGACAGTCAGTGCAGACACCCTGACCACGGCCAACCTCGGATCCCAAAACTCCGAAGCCAAAGGTCGGATCGAGGAAGGAGTAATAGGCTGAAAAAAAGGAAGTGAGCTGCCCCTTCTTGTGGGAGGGGGGGCTGACAAGACCCCCACCTGGATCTGCGTACGGATAAAGCTCCTCATCATCTTATCCAGATCCATGTCTGAGAGAGACCGGGTGGACCGAGATGAGGCCACAGACTCCAACCTGGCTGGTCGGGGAGTTGAGGCCCGGAAGACTGAGCGTGCCTCCTCCGGCTCCGGGGAGAACCTCTGTGATATAAGCCGGGGGGGGGGGTCATGGATCCGAGCAGATTTACTGGGTGACATGAGGTCCGGAGACCTCTTCCTCTTCTCTTTCGGCCTCAGCTCTCTCTCCCGCTCTCTACCCCTCTTCTGCTCTGCTACCACAGGCTTAGAAGCGGGAGTTTGAGTCCCAGCCTGGAAGGGAGGAGAGGCCAGAGGAAGAGAAGTGGGAGAGGCAGCAACGGCAGCCACCTTGACTGAAGACGAAGAGGGAGGATCAGTGGCAGGAAGAAGCCCCTTAAGGGCCAACTTGGCCTGTCTTTCAATGCCCAGGGGTTGAACCTTGCACAAATGGCACAGTCAACATTAAGGTGGGCTACACAAACACAGTACACACAGAGTGTGGCCATCTGCTGGGGAGACCTTATGGCCACACTCTGTGCAGCGCTTAAAAATAAGCTTTCCAGCCATCCTAGGGAAAAAAAAGAAAAACTTTCCACTTAAAACGTTAGTGTGTGATGAGTGGGTGTGTGCTAAACAGACTAGAAGGGGGGGGCACACAGAGACAAACTAAACTATCTAACAACTGCTACAAGCCTACACACGATGCCAAAGCGATGGGAGGGGAGAAAGAGCACCTACGCCAAGCTAAAACGGCTAATAAAACAAAAATTATTAAGACAATACCAGAAAAATACCTTGCTAAATGGAGCTTCAGAGACTAGATGCTTTCACAAATCGCGGCAAATGAGATCTGGGGATTGAAGGCAAGGGAGGTGGATTGTGGGTAACGGGAGGAGTCTGGAGCTTGGAGCCGATGCTAGTAATCTTTGCCGGCTGGGATCCGACACGGATCTGTATTCACATGGGTTGAAGATTAAATGAAGTAAACTACTTCAGATTGACTGTTTCCAGGTCCTGAGAATGCTGGCACCAAAGACTTCTTAAGTGCCATTAAAGTTTCCTCATATGCAGTCTTGCATATGGAATTAGCAGTATACATGAGGCCATGAACACTAGTGCTTGTAGTATTTTTCTTGCAAATAGCTGGGTTCTGGTGGCCATTTGTTTGAAGTAGTCTGTCAGATAGACCTGTTTTTCTGAAGTGAGGAATGCCATTTGGGAAGTTGTGTCCAAGGTTGCTCCCAGGAATACAATCTTTTGACTGGGTACCAGTTGCGATTTCTTTACGTTGATGGTGTACCCCAATGAAGTGAGAAGGCTTTTTACAAATGCCAAGTGCTGAAGCGGCAATTCCTGACTTTCCGCCTGAATCAGGCAGTCGTCCGTGTATGGTTAAATTTGGATATTTCTCTGCCTACAGTATGTAATGGCTGCAGCCAAGCATTTTGTGAATACCCTGGGTGCAGTAGATAAGCCAAAGGGAAGTGCAGAGAACTGATAATGCATAGACTCTGCCCTGAAACGTAGATATTTCCTGCATGACTCCGTTATGGGGATGTGCAGATAGGCTTCTTTTAAGTCTAGGGTGACTAACCAGGCATCCTCGGCTAACATAGTAGAAGCTGTTGCAGGGTAAGCATCTTGAATTTTGGTACCACCAGGAATGTGCTGAGAAATGAAAGATCCAGGATTGGGAGCCAAGAGCCCTCTTTCCTGGGTACCAGGAGGAGTCTGGAGTAAAATCCTTGACCCCTCTGTTCTACTGGAACAGGTTGAATAGCTCTGACATTGAGCAGGGAAAGTACTTGGTTTTGATCCTCTGCCCACTGGTTTGGAGGAAGGTCTGGAAACCCGCTTGGGGTTGGCAGTGAATGGAAATAAAAAATTGTACCCCTGGAATACAATGTTGAGGACCCATCGGTTCTGGGTGATGGACATCCATTTTTTTGCATGAAGGGCAAGTTTTCCTCCTGGGGGCACAAGCAATTGGGCAGGGCTGGGAAGAGTGACAAAGTCATTGTGATCTTCTTCCATAAGGAGGTGGCTTACCACTCCCTGCGTTAGGGGTGGGGGCACTCCATTGCATAGATCTCTGCATACCCTGAGACTGTAGTCTGGGTGGTCTGTTTCCCCTGGGTCTTGTTTGTGAAGGCCTGGAGGGGGCTGGAAAAGACCAGTGTTTTGAATGGCAATGCCTACCGAATCTAGGGGGTTGCACTTGTAGGAATTCTTTAACAGTCTGCATAGATTTAGCTTTTTCTTCCATTTTTTTTAAGAACCTATTCTGCTTTGGTGCCAAACAAACAGTCCGTATTCAAAAGAGCGTCTAGTAATTTAGATTTGACATGATCTGGCAAGGTCTGCTCCTTCAGCCAAGCATGTCTTCTCAGTACAGAGCCAGTGACTGCTGCCCTGCAAGATGCTTCTAGGGCATCAAAGCCACACTGCAAAGTATGCTTACTTACTTGGTTTGCAGAGTGCATAAGCTCCTGCAATTTTTTACTTTCTGCACAATCTGGAAAAGTTACTACTTTTGTTTAATAAGTTCCATAACATGCTGCTGGTATTTCAGCATGTGAAACTGGCAATTCAATGCCCTGATAGCAAGAGTTGCAGAGGAATATACTTTCTTATCCCATCTGTCCAAAGCTCTGGAATCCCTGTCTGAAGGGGTGGGATTCTTGGCTGTAGTAGCCTTAATACCTTTAGGCCCCTGGGAAATGATCTCTGGGTTAACAATAGGATTCTTGAAAAGAAACGTGTGAGTATCAGGTACTCTGTATTACCTGTCTGGTTTCCTAGGGGCAGGAGGTAAAGTGTCAGGAGTAAGAGTGGATTCCATCAAAACATCATCAACAACATCCAGGACAGGGGGTATAGCTAAAGGCCTGTGCTGAGGCAACTCTAAAAATTCTCTGAGTCTCTTTTTGGACTGAGGATAGTCTTGGCATTCCCAATAGAAATGCTCTCTTAAAGTATGCAAGGTTTCACCAAAAGAAAAATCCTCTGGAGGGGAGGCAGAGGGAATGGATTCCTATGCATCTGAATTCTCATAGGGCATGTCTTCATAATCAGAAAGGTCAGAGTCATCGGACTCCTGGTCTGCAGAACCTGAAGGGGACTGGATTCTTTGTCTCTTAGCAGGGGAAGGCTAGCTTCCCCTAATCAGCGTAATAAAGTATTCAGCCATTCTAAGCATTTGTTTTTGTGGCATGGGTGCCTGAGCATGCGCTTTGGTCGTGTTTTCGAGGCGTAGTGCATACTCTAGGCCTAAGAAACTCTGTAGTTTTGGTTAAAAATGAAGTTGTTGGTTTGATTCGAACATCGGTAGGATGAAAAACTCCCTCAGAAGCCGGTGCCTGCACAGCAGCTCCGAATCCATCTAAGGTAGAGACATCTGCTGGTTCCATAGTCGAAGAAGCATCTTGCAGCATACCGGACTGCGAATGGGTCTCCGCAGAGGCCTGCAAATCCATAGAAGCGGACATCAGAGGTGCCTCATTGAGTACCGGCGGACTGGCGACTAGCTTAACGGAAGCATTGTCTGCAGTTTTGGACCTATGCGGTCTGTCTCTGTCTTTATCCTTACGTTTTTTCAGAAGATCAGTAGTCGGATGGCTTAGCAAAAAGCCATTTCAGAATACGGAGATCGAAAGCGAAAGAATTTAGTGACAAAGATAGCCCGACGACAAATTATTCGGGCGTTAAGCAAGGCACAAAACCAACAGCGAGGGAAGTTGTGGTCTGGGCCTAAACAGGTTTTGCAGTAAGAATGAAAATCTCTGTGAGGTATTTGCTTTCCACAGGCAAGACAATTGTTAACTTTTTCTGACATCGGTTAGAGCAAGAAAAAAGGATCCTCAACGGGGTACTTAGCGTTAGAAGACTTCAGGATTATTCAACTCGAAAATTAAAGATTCAGGTAGCGGCTGACCGGCACTTGCAAACTGCTTCGGACTCCTCCTCGGCAAGAAAGACTGATGTAATGGCATCGGCTGCCTGTTTTTATACCCCTGAAGACCTAACGCCATGGACGAAGCGATAGCATCAGACACAGAAATACTAAGTCTCTGGTATTCGGGCCGATCGAGGGCTACCTGCAGGCAGATAACCCAAGTGTGATGACTGCAACAGTGAAACACGAAGAACATCTAGGACACTGCTCCAAAGTGAGACTTGTTTGGGATCTGAAAAGACAGGGTCCAGTCCACATGGAGTGAGTTTGCCGCGTGCTCTTGGGGGAAACTGTGTTTGATAGAGAGAGCTGCATTTGAAAATACTATCAAACTCTATTCGTTTTTAGTGACTGCCTCTCACTGGTGTCAGTCGTTAAGGATTGGGGCTCCTTGATTACTGGCTCTCAGTAAAGGGCCGTCACAGAAGGATAAATTAAAAAAATATCAGCTCTTAGTTAAACAATAACAATTCAACAGCAATCCAAGTTGATATTATTATAAAATTTCACAGTAAATATTTCTTTAAGTAAGTATTTCTTTAAATAAGCCAAGTCATAACAATGACTTTCACCTTTTTACACCTCAGTGGGACACTACTGGCTGTCTTGCCTTGTCTAATAATCTTACAAATACAGTCCTCTTTACCTTTATAATGTACCCATGGTACCCATGTATTTATGCACTTTGACGAGACTTGACTACAGTAATTCTACTCTCCATATTTAAAATTTCATCTGTTATCACAATAACTTTCTGAAATGTAGGTTCTACTCTGGATATACACTTGCATGTTATAACTTTTCCTAGACACTACCTATAGCATCAGCATGCTTTAAAATGCTGTCTGGAGTTTTGGAACATCAGCTGTCCATACATAACTCTGCATAAAAATAAGTTATGTAGTCACCATAACTGTCCATCTGCATTGTCCATTTTCATTTTTCCTCAATGAATAGGCTTGGATCTGACTCTGCCACTTTCTAATGATTCTAGGATCCAATCTCAAGCTCCTCCCTTACTCAAAGATCCCGACCACTACAAACTCTCAGATCTTGTTTGCTGCTCTAAAACAGTCGGGAGTGTGATAGCTTATGTTCCTCAGGGGCTTTGTGAGCGAAAGTTATTTCTTCTTAATTTTTTGTACAGCTATTCCTTTTTCTTATTAGTTAGCTTAACCCCCTTACCTTTGTTAATAAGAAGTTATGTACTTACCATAACGTTCCATGTTAGTTGTCTTCTTCTCGCCTTTTTTCTTACTGGATGGGTTTGGAGCTGAACCTCGGCTCCGACTTGGCCGAATACTAAAGCTCGGGAGCTATGTTTACCGGCTCGAGGCTATCCTATGTCCCATAATGCTAGGCGAAATATATCCAGATCTCGTTTGATAGCTAACACTATGGACAGACATGTCCCACCACTAGAAAAAGATAAAATTGAGAGCTATGTAGAACTATAAACCCTACAGCCTGTTTGTCACCAGGGCTACCAAAGGGGAAGAAGAGCTCTAGCTGAAGGGATAATCCTGGTGACAAGGAAAAACTCACCCAATACTCTAGGTCTTTCCAGGCTAGGGGGATGGCGGGTGGGACGCAAGAAAAAAGGTGAGAAGAAGACAACTAACATGGAACGTTATGGTAAGTACATAACTTCTTAATGTTAAGTTGTCAATCTCACCTTCATTCTTGCTGGATGGGACAGCGTCCCTAGCACCTTAGTCCCGGGTGGCTCAATGGAACAGGCTCTTGAGTACAGTGGAACCAAAATCAGCCCTATTTCTGGAGGCAATATCCAGTTTGTAATGAGAGATGAAGGTATGAGGAGAGGCCCATGTGGCCGCTGCACAAATCGTGCCCATAGGTAATCTCGCTTGAAAAGCAACCGAGTAAGCTAATGCTCTAGTTGAATGAGCTCTAGGCTTGGTAGGGAGCTCCTTATGCCTCAATTGATAGGTTAAAGAGATAAGAGAGGTCAACCATCTTGACAAGGTCATTTTAGAAACCGGAAGCCCCTGCTTCCCTTCGGCGTAAGATAAGAAGAATTGCTCTGATTTTCTCATTGGCTTGGTTCTATCCAGATACAAACGTAGTTGCCTATGGACATCCAAACAATGTAATTTTCTCTCAGCTCTATCAGTGTAATTTGGAAAGAGAACTGGGAGATCAATGGTCTGATTCAGATTTTTTTCTGAGAGTACCTTAGGTAAAAAGGATGGATTTGTCCTAAGAGCCACTCTATCTTTGTGAAAAACAAGATAAGGGGGGCGCACAGAAAGTGCTCGTAGTTCAGAAACCCTTCTGGCTGAGGTAATAGCTACCAAGAAAAGTGTTTTCCACGAGAGCAGTTTTAACGAGCAGGAGGCAGCAGGCTCAAAAGGAGGTAGAATTAAAGACGACAGTACCAAATTTAGATCCCACGGTGGAGGAGGGTCTTTGACTGGGGGCCTAAGTAATAGGGTACCCTTCAGAAAAGCTTTGCAGAGCTTGTGGGACATAATACTAGACTCTGACAATCCAACATGGAAATTTGCAATAGCCGCCAACTGGATTTTGATAGTGGCTGAAGAGGAACCTTTTTGAAAGAGTTCCGCTAGAAAATCTAGAACTGTTTGGACAGGGGCAGTAAAGGGATCAACTTGGTTCTTTTCTGCCCAAATAGAGAAACGTTTCCATTTACTTGCATACGTCCTTCTGGTGTTAGACTTGTGAGAGGCAAGCATAATCTGATGTACTGACGGAGAGATTAAGGGAAGTCTGGCTAGGGTTGGAAGTGGAGCAACCAAGCTGTGAGGTTGAGAGATGACAGGGATTGGTGCAGCCTGCCCGATTCATGGTTCAGAAGGTCTGGCACAGGGTCCAGATGCCAGGGCTGCTCCAGTAGACGACGTTGAAGGAACGGAAACCAGACTTGTCGGAGCCAGTAAGGGGCAATGAGGATCATCCTGAATCTCAAGGCAGTTGCTTTCTGGACTAACAGAGTGATTAAGGGAAAGGGGGTGGAAGTATAAAGAAGACCCCTGGGCCAATCGTGGACTAGAGCGTCTCTGGGAGAGAAGCCCGGAAGAGGGTGAAGAAGTCTTGACACTTGCTGTTTTGAGGGGTTGCGAAAAGGTCGCAGCAAGGCTGACCTCACTTTCTGAAGATTTGGTCCACTACTAGTTGGTTGAGAGACCACTCGTAGGGCATGAGAATGTCCCTGCTCAGCCTGTCTATGACATTGGACTTCCCGGGAATGTGTTTTGCTACCAGAAACCGCTGAGAAGAGATCACCCATTGCCAGAGTCTGAGCGCTTCCCGACAAAGAGGGTAGGACCTGGTTCCGCCCTGTTTGTTGATGTACCATACTACAGACATATTGTCTGTCTGTATAGCAATCGTTCCTGTGGGAAGAGAGTTCTGGAGAGCCTGCAACGCCAACAGCACCACTCTCATCTCCAGGACATTGATGTGCAAGTGGCACTTGAAGGGTTGCCATGTGCCCTGGATTGTCCTGCCCTGAAAATGCCCCCCTCACCCGATCAGGGAGGCGTCCATTGTCACGGTGGCAACCGGAGGGGGGAGAACAACCGGTCTGCCTTGAAGCACCAGGGGTGAGTCCATCCACCAAGATAGGTGTCGTTTGCAAGACAGAGGGATGAGAATCTTGTGTGACATGGGAAGCTGCTGAAAGGACCATTGGGAAAAAAGCATCCACTGTAGTATCCGCATATGAAAACAAGCTATGGGGAGCAAGGTGATTGTTGCAGCCATCAGACCAAGCGTTTTCAGTACAAACCTGGCTTGGACCCTGTCCTCTTGTAGCAGGACTTGAACATGACAGCGAATGTCGTATACTCTTTGCGTAGGACGTTTTGCTGACAACTCTACCGTGTTTAACACGGCACCTATGAAGGTAATATGCTGACAAGGCAGATTTTTCAAAATTTAGAAATGCCTAGCGATTTGCAGGTTTATACAGCGTAATCCCTGGCTTGAAGAAGCTGATGCCTGGTGGTGGCAGTAAGGAGCCAGTCGTCTAAATATGGAAACACCTGGAATCCTCGACGTCTCAAGTGAGCCGCAACCACTGCCATGCATTTGGTAAACACCATGGGGGCTGTGGTGAGGCCAAAGGGCAGGGCTCTGAATTGGTAGTGACTGGCACCCAGCCGGAAGCGGAGAAACCTCCTGTAGCGCCTGTTCATTTTGATACTGAGATCCAAAATAGGTCTCCAGTCCCCTGTCTTTTTTGCTACCAAAAAGAATTTGGAGTAGATTCCGGATCCTTGCTGGTCTGCCGGGACTGGTTGGATGGCTCTTTAAAAGCAGCTTTGAAATTTCTAGTGCTGCTTGGTCTCTCAGACCGGATGGAACGTCTGGAAGAGGCCCTTTTGATTGATGTGGGGTGTGGATAAATGGGATTTTGTAGCCCTCGAATATGATCGACCATACCCATCTGTACTGCGTAAGTGAGAACCAGGCTTCTGGGTACAGACAAAGTCTTCCCCCGACTGCCTCCGAAGGTGGACAGTCGGGCAGCTCCTCAGGGGTGCTGAAGGGGTTTGTCAGAGAAAGATTCTCTGCTACCCTGATTCTGCGGACCCCCCCTGCCCCCAGGGCAGCATCTGTTATTGTTCCCTCCTCTGCCTCTAGAGGAAAGCTCACCACGTGCGTCCGGCAGAACTCCCTGAGGTTTGCGGAACCACATTTTCCCACCCTTTTGACCCTTAGGATACGGTCTAGAAGGGGCGGAAAAACGGACTCCCACGGCAGAGAGAGTCTTGCCTCCTTGTTCGCACCTGGTTAAGGTGTCCTTCACTTGAGGTCCAAAAAGAGCAGAACCATCAAAGGGGGTGTTAGTGAATGACGCCTTGAAGGGGTCAGCAAAAGTGCAGAGCCGCATCCAGGCGTGTCTCCTTAGAGCAACACCTGTACCTGCGGCTCTACTCGCTCCATTGGCTGCATAAGAGATGAGCCACATGGAAGAGTTGACAATAGAGTTCAGGGTCCCTAGCGGGGAGTTGATCTTTTCCTGAGACCCCACAGCTGTTGGGTCCTGCAATGTTTCACCTAGTTCCTTGAGAAGGTCCCTCTGAAATCGGGTGAAATGGCATAAGTAATTCAGCGACCACATAGCAAAGGTAGTTGAGGAAAACATCTGCTTGCCGTACCTATCCATCGTCCTAGATTCCTTATTAGGAGGATGGACAGGTACTGAAGGGTCAGCCAACTCCTTCTTAGTGGCTGCCGCCGCCACCACCACCATGGCATCCACGGGGACACCCTTGGAAAGAAACTGCTTATCTGTGGGAGCAGTAATAAATTTTGTGGGCCTCCGGGGAGTTGGTTCCATAGTATCCGGAGCCGTCCACGCCTTCCGAGCCACTACTTCCATAAGTGGGTCAAAAGGCAGGGACACCCAGGAGGTGGAAGGGCAAGAACCAAAGGCATCCAGGTACACCGACTCGTCCTTGGATGGGTTAAGGGCAGACCAGTTCCCCCTCTGTTTGAGGATCTCTAAGATGTCAGAGAAGGAGACATCCTCAGAGGGGGACCTTGGGGACCCTTCCGAATCATCCAGGTCGGTGTCAGATGTCACTGACTCAGGAGAGTCAACATGTTTCCTCTTACATGTCCTCTTCCGAGGGGGCTCCCCTGCAGGGTCAGGGGAGGCCTCGGAAGAGGAAGAAAGGCCCAATTGGGCAGCCTGGAGCGTCGGTTCTCCTCGCTTGGGGTCAGGAGGGTAGGCAGGGGCCGAAGCAGGCACCATGGAGGGAGGGGCAGAGGAGGCCGACCGTGGTGCCGGTATAGGAGCCAGCATGCTCCTCATCACCTCAAAGGCGCCCCTGTCAGGCAGGGAAGAAGGACCCAACTCTGAGGAGATGAGAACTCCCCCCGGCACTGAGAGGGATGGCTCCAAGGCCGATGTCGTGGCCAAACTCACCTGTGCCGAAGCTCCGAGAGGGAGAGCGGGGTCGGACAAGGGTCCAATGCCACTCGCCCCCTCGGAGCTGACGAGGGAGTCTCGATGCCCGGATCCCTCCAAGGACAGAGCCAAGGACAGGATCGGAGCAGACGAAGGAACCGACAACAGTGGGATCGGTTCCAACGCCCCCACAGTACTCACCTCAACGACCTCCGGCTCCGAACTCAGCAGGGTAGTTGGAGGAGGAACTTGAGCGGGTGTAGGGGTAGCCCCTGTCTGTTGAGAAGGGCTATGTAGCAACTGGGCCAATGCCTGCGACTTTAAAAGCCGACTGACTACCCTCTCGAGGTCATGGTCCGAAAGCCTGGAAGACCTAGGGGAATGAGATCTATGGCTCCGCTCTGACAAGAGTGGAGAATTCGGAGCCGATCTAACCGACTCGAGAGACAGAGACCTAGAGCGCTTTCTGCCCGGGGACGGCTCCGACACTAAAGTCGGAGCCGACTGAGGTCTAGATGCCTCGGTTCCGGATGGAACCAAGGAGGCAGCAAGAGCACTGCTCGGTGCCGGCTCCGAACATGGAGCCGATGATTTGGCGGGCTTTGAAGGTTTCCCAGCCATGGTCTTAGCCGAGGAATCTTCAGGCTTTAACAAGCCTCTAAGTATAAGTTTGTTTCTGCGCTCCTGCAGGACTCTAGGGCTAAAAGCATGGCAGATGGAAAAAGAGTCCTGCAGGTGCAGAGGGCCCAAACAATACACACAAGAAGTGTGACAGTCTGTCAGAGACATCTTCTGACAGCACGAGTCACACTTCTTGAAACCCGATACCTTAGTATCCTTAGACATACTGAAAAAAACATACAATACACTAAATTATAGTAACAATTACTATAAAAAAAGGGAACTACCACTAAGTAAAAGGACAGAATTCCACACACACACAGAACAACCAGGGGAAAACTGTACTACAAGGGGAGGGTCAGAGGCCCAACCACCTTAAGGGTGGATAAAAAGGGAGATTAGCAACTAAAAAGGGGAGGAAAGACTAGTCGCTAACTACACTGATACTAAAGGAACAAAAAAGGATAAAATCCTGACTAAAAACTACCTCAAAAGTTAATAAAAATATACGACCTGGAGCCGGTGAAAAACGCAATCTCATAGCTAAGAGGCAAACGAGATCTGGGTATATTTCGCCTAGCATTATGGGACATAGGATAGCCTCGAGCCGGTAAAAATAGCTCTCGAGCTTTAGTATTCGGCCGAGTCAGAGCCGAGGTTCGGCTCCGAACCCATCCAGCAAGAATGAAGGCGAGATTGACAACTTAACATCCTTCATTAACCTTTTTCTGCTGAGTTTTCTGTATTTTTTATACTACCATTGTTGCTAGTCTGTTCTCCCCTTTTTCTCTATAACTTTACATATTTTCCTTTTATTAACATCATTGGCAGTTATTCAACCCCCCCCCCCCTTTTAAGGAAACCAGAGCGCGAGAGAGAGAGAGAAGCACAAGGTCTTCTTTTTCTTTCTTAATCTAGTTTGTATTCTTTTACAATGGCTGATGAGCCGACTGGATACCTGGATTTAAAATGCACTTCCTATGGGCATAAGATCCCCAATTCTGATGCTGACAGGGAGTGCATTTACTGCTTGGGCTCAGCATATCTGGACACCTCTTGTTCCATATGTGAGGCCTTAAATGCAAAAACAATTGGCGAGTAGAGGAAAAAGCTCATTTTTAAAGGCCTCCTTCAAACTTAAGTTTCATCTTCAAGCACTTCTTCAGGGGCTCAAACCCCCTCCCAGAAATCGAAGGAGCTCAGGGAGCACCGTAAATGCTTACTTGCCTGGTCTCTTCATTCTACACCTGCCTTAAAACCTCTTCTAAAGAAGGTTCCTAAAACCTTGGATCCAAAATCTTTGGATCAGGCTCCATCTACTGTTCCATCTCCTCAGCCCCATGCTCCCAGGTTTTCTCCGGAGCAGGTTACCTCTGAGACTAAGGTCTCCCTTTTTGCGAGAGACACCCAAGAAGTCTTCAAGGCCACCTTCCACATCCTTTTCCATTAGGTCTTCCTGTAGTCTGTCTGAAGCAGAGGTGGACAGGATGATGAGGAAATTCTACAGAAAGCAGATCCAGATGGGGATTTTGCCAGCTCCAGCTCCCATCAGATCTGTGGGCTATCAATCTTTTTTTCAACCTGAAATTACTCCCTCTCCGATCTGAACAGCCGTTTTCAAAGTCCCTGCATCAGAGAGCTCCAGGAGTCCAACCGTCAGATCCAAAGGTTATTTCATCTTCTACTCCGGCTACTACCCTGACCTGACTGGCTCGATATTGCTGGAACATGACAGCTCCTGGAGTCGAAGCACTGGAGTCTGATCTGAGGGGTTGACTTCAACTAAGTTTTCAGAGCCGTCACTTCCTCTCGGAGCTTTGGTGAAGGACAGCTAGGGTCAGACTCTCCCCAAGGAGCAGGGAGTTTAGGCGGGGATCGGGGATTTTTTGCTCCGGAAGCCTCGGCTCCAGTGGGATTGCCTTCTGCTTCTCCAGATCCCTCTGCTTTTGAGGTGGTGGAGAGGGTTTTCTCTAAACTCACAGTAGTTTTGACTCCCTTCTTCAGATCCATACCCTATTCCCTCTTTGGATCCTGTGTCTGAGTCCTCGCATCCTACACCCTCAAGGACAGCCAGCCCAGATGAGTGGAGGAGAGGCCTTGACTACAACTCTGATCTGAGACATATAACAATAAGTATCCTGTTTTTTTGGCTTATTTATACTGGTTATTGCTTCTAGCAATTTTAATATAACACGTGCCTGCTGCATACTTTTTACTGTATTTTATTGCTATTAACTACTTGTTGGCTTTGCAGTTGCTCGCCCCTACTGTAAATTTAATCTGGAACACTCCTCCCAGACTAGTGTCATTAGCTCATTCTACCTAATACAGAGAGAACATCTGAGAAGGCCAATCCACTTAGTTTTTTTTCTTCTGTTCCTCCTTTCTCCCTTTCTTACAAAAAAAAAATTGCCTGACTCTCTGTGTTCTGACTGTGCTTCTCAAACATTTTGGAAATATAGAGCATAAGTTAGTGCATTTATTAAAACTGTATTTGCCTAACTATTGCTACAACTCAAGTGCTCTAAGTTGCACTGCATCTGAATTGTTTTAGTGTGTTTTAGCTGCTTTTCTGTATATATAGACTTTAATGTATATGCAGACTCAGTTGTGCACTTGCCTTGCTTCATTCAAAAAGTTTTAAATTGCTAATTTTGTAAAGTTTTAATTGCATTTACTGTTTAGGGCTACACACTCACGTGCGTTAGCCTTTTCTGTGTTTATTTATTGTATTATTGCACTGTTTAGCCTGTTTTAACAAAAAAAAAAAAATACTAGCTTGTTTGCTCGTTTCCCACCTTTCCTAGCTAGTACAGTCCAGATACCAGGCTTTGCTGGTTTCAGGACTTAATTTTCCGTGTTCAGAGCTATCCAGACCTTGCTGTGGTAGAGGGAAGTCCTACTGCTTATAAGTGGGAGTGATGAGCATTCTACTGCCTATCTAACACCAGAGGAGTGGTTTCTAGCTCTGAAATTGTAATTTTATTAGCCACTTTAGACTGATTTCTATCCCTTTCAACTTTCTGGCTTAAAAACGCACATATTTGCACATTTTTCGCATCGTGCAGTACCGCGGGGCTACGGTTAAACTATTCCAGGTGCCAGAAAGTCTGCTCTTCAAATTATCCCTTAGAACTAACTGGTTTCTCAGTAGTAGCACTAAAATCTGAACCCCTGTGATTAGCACTTGCTCTAGAACCAGCTGCAAAGCACTAGGAAGCCTTAAACTGATACAAGTACTCAACTCTCCTCGTTAATGAGAAAGTAATCGTAGGCACTAAACAGCCTATAATTGCAAAGTACCTTGCAAAGGTAAGGGAAAAAGTACAGTTTTGTACCTACCATAAATGTAGATGTTCGAGTGCTAATACAGCTGCAGTCATAACAGATGGGTTTACCTGCCGTCAGGCGTGTCCTCGGTCGGCCGAATTCCAAAGTCTAGGTCCGGCGTCGGATGTCGTCGCTTCTTCCCTGATATCAGTGCGACAGGGGTATAAAAGAACCAGCCGATGCCACTTTCTTCAGTTTTTCTTGCCCCAGATGTCAGGTGCCCCCAGAAGGAAGGCAAAACATAAATTTATGTAATAATGCAATGCAATATAATCAAAAAACAGTAGTTGCAAGCAAATACACCATAAAACAATACCCCAATCAGGTTGTATGAGGAGGTGTTAGCCATTAGGCCTGTCCGAAGAGGGGAAGGAGGGAGGGAAACCTGGACTGCAGCTGTATTAGCACTCGAACATCTACATTTATGGTAGGTACAAAACTGTACTATGTTCATCGTGCATACAGCTGCAGTCATAACAGATGGGTAGAATCCCAAAGCTAAAAAAGGGGTGGTAGGCACTAAGTGGAACTAGGAGGAGCCAGGATGCCCTGCAAGACTGCAGTGGCAAAGCCCGCTCTAGATTTGGAGTATAATGGTAGGTGATAGTGCTTGGAGAAAGTATGTAGAGAACTCCAAGTGGCTGCTTCCAAAATATCTTTGGTAGGAACCCCCCTGAGGAAAGCTGCAGAGGTAGCTGTGGCCCTTGTGGAGTGAGATCTGATGCCTGTAGGCAAAGTTTTACCATGAAAAGAGTAACAAAAGTGTATGCAGTGGGCTATCCATTTTGAGATTGTCTGTTTGGAAATAGGCTTCCCTTGAGCACCTGTAGCATAGGACACAAAGAGTAGCTCTGATTTTCTGAAAGGCTTTGTTCTGTCCAAATAATAACGGAGCTGTCTGTGAATGTCCAAGGAATGTAGTAGTCTCTCCCCTTTGTTTTGTGGATTAGGGTAAAAGGTAGGTAAGTGGATAGCCTGATTTAAGGCTACCCTGGATACTACCTTTGGCATAAAAGAAGGGTTGGTTCGTAAGGAAACTCTGTCCTGATGGAAATGATGAAAGGTTGCACAGCCATGAGGGCTTGTAGTTCCGAAACCCTGCGTGCTGAGGTGATAGCCAGAAGGAAGGCTGTTTTCCATGACAAATATTGCAGTTCTGTTGAAGCAGCTGGCTCAAAAGGAGGCAGGGTCAGTTTTTCTAGAATGAAATTGAGGTGCCAAGCAGGTACTGTTTGCTTCCTTGGGGGTTTTATATTCTTAGCCCCTCTGAGGAACTGTCTTAAGAGAGGGTGAGAGAATAAAGGAGGATCAGTGTTGTATTCTGCAGAAATGGCTGAGGCATGGATTTTGATGGAGGAGAATTAAAGTCCACTGTTTAGCATCTCAGCTAGGTACTGTAATATTTGAGGTAAATTCAGTATTCCAGGATTCTGACCCTTTTTCTGATTCCAGGCACAAAACCGTTTCCATTTTGCGGAGTAGGCTTTTCTAGTAGAAGGCCTTCTGGCCTCCAAAATGACATCCTGCACCTCCTTGGAGAGTAGGGTCTGTTGTGAATTTAAGGAATCCTCCATGCGGCTAGATTGAGTGTTTTCAGCTGATTGTGAAGAGTTTTGAAGTTGTGCTGAGTCAGTAGAAGAGGCATTAGAGGCAGGATCCATGGTGGGGAATGCGTCAGGCTCCTCAGGAGTGGGTACCAGTGTTGTCTTGGCCAGTCTGGAGCAATGAGAATCATCTTTGGTCTGTCTGCTCTGGCTTTTAATAGAACTTTGGGCAGCAGAGGAAGATGTGGAAAGGCATAAACTGTCATTGTTGTCCAACTGAAAGAGAGTGCGCCCACTTTCCAGGCCTGTGGATGGAAGGTCCTGGAGCAGAATTTTGTCAATTGGTAATTTCTGTGGGTGGCAGAGAGATCTATGTCTGGCCTTCCCCATGCTTGAATTATCTTTGTAAAAACTTGAGGATGCAACCTCCATTCGTTTGGATCTGTCATATTTCTGCTTAGGTTGTCTGCCAGCATGTTTTCCTTGCCTGGCAGGAACTGTGCTTGAAGTTGGATTTGTAATTCCAGAGCCATGTTCCAAAGAGACATGGCTAGCCTGCATAGGGGATATGAATGGGTTCCTCCCGGTTTGTTTATGTACCACATCACTGTGGTGTTGTCTGTCCTTATCAATAGCTGGCCTGGATGCAGTAGGTATTTGAAAGCCATAATAGCATTTATTACTACTAGCATTTCCTTTTGATTGATGTGTAGGTGCTTTTCTTTTTGGGACCATTTGCCCTGAATGCACCGATCTGTCATGTGCGCCCCCAAGGCGTAGTCCGAGGAGTCTGTTGTGATGACTTGATTTGCTTGAGGCTTGCAGAATGGGAGACCTATGTTTCTTTGGCATGCTTGAGCCCACGACAGAAATTCCTTTTGAAGACATGGAATCAGTGGTATAATTGTTTCCAAACTGTGGCTGTGTTGAGACCATAAGTTTTTTAGGTACCACTGAAGTTTCCTCATATGCAGCTTTGCACATGGGATTAGCAGGATGCAAGATGCCATGAATCCCAGAGCCTGCAGGATTTTCCTTGCAGTCAGCCTGGTGAAGGTTGCCAGTTTTCTGAAGTATTGAGTTAGTTGCCCTTGTTTCTCTGGCGTGAGGTAGGCCATCTGGGTGTTTGTATTCAAGTTGGCACCCAGGAAAATTATTGTTTGAGAGGGTATTAGTCTTGATTTCTTTTTGTTGACTGTGTATCCCAGAGAATTCAACAACAGTATTACAAACGCCAGGTGTTTCAGAAGTATGTGTTTGCTGTCCGCTTGGATCAGGCAGTCGTCCAAATATGGGTATATTTGTATCCCTTGAAGTCTGCAGAAGGCAATTACTGATGCCAGGCATTTCGTGAACACTCTGGGCGCAGTAGATAAGCCAAAGGGCAATACAGAGAATTGATAATGGGTTGAACCTGCAAGAAATCTGAGGTATCTTCTGCAATCTTGTCTGATTGGGACATGCAGGTATGCATCCTTGAGGTCCAATGTTACCAGCCAAGACTCCTTGCCCAGCATGGGAAGAAGCTGCTGTAATGTGAGCATCTTGAATTTTGGTACAAGTAAATATGTGTTTAGGATGGATAGGTCCAAAATAGGTCTCCAATCTTTGCCCTTCCTTGGTACCAGGAATAGTCTGGAATAAAAACCTTGACCCTGTTCTTGTGCAGGTACCTCTTGAATAGCTTTCATGTCCATGAGATCTGAAATTTGTTTTTGTGCCTCTGCCCTTTGATTGTGTGGCAGGTTTGGCATGCCTCTCATTTTTGGAAGGGTGTGAAAGTGGAATCTGTAGCCTCTGTCTATAATGTCCAGGATCCATTTGTCTTTTGTGACAATATGCCAATTTTTCGAAAATAATGCCAGTTTTCTGCCTAAAGGTGCTGCCATTTGAGCCTTGTTTGGCATGCAAAGGGGAAAGTCATTGGTTCTGCTTTCTGAATGGCTGTGAGCTATCCTCACCACCTCTTGGTGTAGGTGCTTGCCATTGTCTGCCTCTACATGATCCTTGAGATTGCCCTCTACCCCTCGGGCGCCTGTATCTGCCTCTTTGAGGTCTGTCCGTGGCTGGAAAGGACCAATTTTCTGAAGGCCAATTTCTACTGAAACGTGGAGGTTGTACCTGTAGGAAATCTTTCACTGTTTGCATTGATTTTGCCTTTTCCTCCATTTTCTTTAATACCTCCTCAGCTTTAACACCAAACAATACATCTTTTTGAAGAGGTGCATCTAGTAATTTAGCTTTGACATGATCTGGTAAGGTTTGCTCTTTGAGCCAAGCATGTCTACGTATGACCGATCCTGTAACAGCAGCTCTACATGAGGCCTCTAAAGCATCAAAACCACATTGCAAGGTATGTTTACCCACTTGCTCTGCACTATGCAACAAATCCTGCAACTCCTTCAAGTCTGGTTGTTCAGGTTGTGACATTTTGCTTTTCAACTGAGATAACAAAAACTGTTGACACTTTAACATATGGAACTGACAGTTTAATGCCCTCATGGTTAAGGTGGCCGAGGTGTACACCTTTTTCCCCCACCTTTCTAAAGCTCTGGAATCTCTCTCTGAAGGTAACGGATTTTTGGCAGTGGAAGCCTTAATTCCCTTGGGACCCTGTGAAATAGTTTCTGGGTCAGCCGCATGGCTTTTGTATAGGAATTGGTGTGAATCAGGAACCTGGTAATACCCGTCAGGCTTGACTGGAGCTGGAGGTAAAGAATCTGGGTTAAGGCTGGCCTCTGAATGCACATCATCTAGTATGTCTAAGACAGGAGGGATAGCCAGAGGCCTGTGCTGAGGGAGCAAGAGGAAATCCCTGAGCCTTTTCTTGGAGTCTGAGTAATCTTGGCCTTCCCAGTGGAAGTGTTCCCTCAAGGTATGCAAGGTTTCCCCAAAAGAGTAGTCCTCAGGGGGGGAGACAGAGGGAATGGACTCCTCTGCATCAGAATCTTCAAAATGGGAGTATGAATGTTCCTGGTCTTCAGAATGTTCTGAAGTAATGGAGGCCTGATCCGAGGAAGGGTATTCTTCCTCAACTCTGGGCCTTTTGTCCGAGGGGGGTTGAGAACCCCTGATAAGAGTAATCAAATCCTCAGCCATTTTGAGCATCTGCTTTTTAGGCATGGGGCCTTGAGAGGGGCCCTGTGGAGCTTGTCTTTTAGAATGCATGGCTGCTTTAGATTTAGTGAAAGCCTTAATGGAAAAAGAAGAAGAAGGCCTGAAGACACCTTGAGAGGTGGCAGGCCTGTCTAAACTCTGAGTTTCCCCGCCAAGAGTGGCTTCGGTATCTGTAGTCGGGGTGTGGGCCGAAGAGCCTGCGACCTCGGGCACAGAAGACACCGCTAATGAAGTGTCATCGGTAGTCAGGGGCTGCGTAGGCGCCTCACTGAGAACCTGAGCACCTGTAGTAGGCTTTAGCGTGGTGTCGGCAGAAGTCGCGGACCTCGTATGTCGGTCCTTATCTTTGCGTCTTTTACTCAAAACTGGAGTCAGAGTATCCGACGACATAATGTAATTAAACTTTTTGCCGAAATAGTGTTGGGCGAACTCCGCCCGACGCTTAATAGTGCGTCTGTTGAATGTAGCACAAAAACAACAGGCCGAGACGTCGTGGTCTGGGCCTAAGCAAGGAATGCAGAGGGAATGGAAATCCTTATGCGGTATTTGCTTCCCACATGAAATGCAATTATTAACTTTGTCTGACATCGGTCTGAGGCAAGAAAAGTTTCAACGGGTACTTGGCTTTCAAGAAGACTTCGGTTGAAAAATATTCGTAATCTCAGGAGCTGGCCGACCGGCACTTGCGAACTGCTTCTGCTTCGGGCACCGCGCGGCAAGAAAGACTGAAGAAAATGGCGCCGGCTGGTTCTTTTATACCCCTGTCGCACTGACGTCAGGGAAGAAGTGACTACATCCGACGCCGGACCTAGACTTTGGAATTCGGCTGACCGAGGACCCGCCTGACGGCAGGAAAACCCATCTGTTATGACTGCAGCTGTATGCACGATGAACATCAGCTCTTGTACTTTACAAAAAAAGCACCTAAACAGGCACGTCCAAGGGTCAGCTACCGGTGATTTTTCCTGTCCACCTGGTGAATCTGGGCATACTGGGGCAATGCAGCAACTGCTTCATGTACACAGACAACCCTCTCCTCCTACCACCCAACACTATAACCTGTGAGAGATGGACTTACATAGCCAAACTGGAAGCAAAGCTCTCTCCAGCCAAGATTGTGCTAGACAGTCAAGAGGAGAAGGTTAACACCTGCACTACACCTCAAACACATAGCCCATCAACACCCACACATAGCAACACTAAACCCACATATGCAGAGGCCCTTAACATTAACCTGCCCAAGCAACAAGGACCTCCGAAGCTGAAACGCAAACAAACACCAGTCACAACCAAAGTGACACACAGCTCACAACACCAGTGTGCCACCCAACAGCAGCCCCTAAGGCAAGACAACATACCCAACACTATAGTCATAGGTGACTCTAGTCAGGTACACTAATGTCCCACTCACCAGTATGAGCAAGGAGAAAATTACACTCAGCTGCCTGTCGGGTGCAAGGATACACCACATAACGCATGCACTCACGTCACTCCACAACAAGTACAAATACGACTCTGTCACTGTCCATGTTGGAGTGAATGACGTGAGACGAACCTCCCTGGACTATGTGAAGAGAGACATGGAAGAGCTCTTGGATCATGTGGCCCAGGCAGGTATGACCCTAGCCCTGAGTAGCATCCTGCCTTCGCCCAGAATGACACCACAGTATAAGGACAAAATGATTGACTTCAACAATTGGCTAAGCTTCTGGTGTCATTCAAAGGGGATCCAGTATCTGTCTGCCTGGGACAACATGATCGACAAACCACGAACGATGCTTTGCCAGAGATGGTCTGCACCTGTAACCCTGGGATTCAGGTTAATGGCTTAAGCTCTTGCCACCCCTATAGTGCCTTTTTTAGGCAAGGTTCAAAGGACAATAGCACCACCGTAACAGATACAAGCATGCAAAATCTGAAGGTAATGCTACTCAATGCTAGAAGTCTAAACCTCAAAATGCACTCTCTCGAGGCACTCCTAAAAAATGGAGAACATAGATATCTGTGCAGTAACTGAGACCTGGTTCAAGACTCCAGAGAGCACCCCTGCAATACCAGGCTACAACTCTTACCACACTTTTCGGCCACCAAACCAAGACCGAAACACTAAAGGTGGAGGAGTGTCCATATTCACCAAGGATATTCACACCTCCAGGCTAGATGCCCAACACAATGCATCTGAAATTCTCCAGGTGCAACTAACTCTAGGTAAGACTGCAATCCAAATTGTAGCTTGCTACAGATTCCCCACCATGCCCCAAGATTCTCACTACACCTTTCTAAACATACTGGAAAATATTAAGATACAACCAACCACCCTAATACTGGGTGATTTCAACTACCCTGCCATTAACTGGGAAAACTACTCAGGTATCAACACCTTTTCCCAACGGTTCTTGGAATTCATAAATTCCAACGCACTGGATCAAATAATCCATTGTCCCACCAGGGGCTCCAATATCCTAAACCTGGTCATTACCAACATGGGAGATAGATGCTCCACACCAGTGGTCACCCCCTCATTGGTCAGGTCTGACCATAAGCAAATCACCCTTGACATCCACATCCCACCCCCAGTAAGGAAACCTCCGTAAAAAACTTCTCCAAGGCCAACTTCATGCTACTTAAGTCAAAAGTGACAAACTTCATGCACCTATGCAGGCGGGAGCTGAAAATTTGACTGCTGTATCCTACACCAAGGCATTGTACGAGCACATCCACTCGTGCATGAATTGTGCCATCCTAAATAGAACCAAGATGCACTCCTCCAAAAACAGGAAGCCAATCTGGTGGTCCCCCTGCCATAAACAAACTATACAACAGAAGGAAGAAACTGTTGCAGAAGAGAGGAAAATCCCAGGATGCAAAAAAACTCCCTTACCAGCCTCAGTAAGAAACCGAGATCCCTCATAAAATCCTCCAAAGCTAGTTACGAAAACAAAATTGCCAAAGATTCCAAAGACAACCACAAGGCATTCTATAGTTATGTCAAGAATCTAAATGGCAGTTCTCAGATCTGCTCTGAGCTACAACAGAATGGCATTAAATATACTGATCCCAAGGATATTGCCAATATCCTGGCAGATAGATTTAGTGCCAACTTCACCCCTCTCTCACTCCCTAAAGGGCCCATCTCAATACCAAAAGATTGTAAAATTCTGGTAATCATGGCCACACAGGTAGAAACAGCACTCTCCAAACCTAAGAATACAGCATCCATTGGACCAGATGACATCCCGGAGCTGTGTACATGAACTACAAAATGAACTGGCACCTTACCTAAGTGTCATGTTTAATCATGGCCTCACCTCAGGTTTCGTGCCCACTGAGTGGCACACAGCTACAGTTATCCCACTCCACAAGGGGGGGGGAGCCACCTTGGATCCCAGGAACTACCGTCCCATCAGTCTGACGAGCCTGATCTGCAAGGGCATGGAACGCATTATCATGGAACTTGTAAACAAAGACATTGG
The DNA here is from genome assembly GCF_019279795.1 of Protopterus annectens. Lineage (NCBI taxonomy): Eukaryota > Metazoa > Chordata > Ceratodontiformes > Protopteridae > Protopterus > Protopterus annectens. Next base: position 480,201,782 of record NC_056733.1, on the reverse strand, counting down.
CAACCTTCAAACACTGGACCCCACCCAGTTTGGGTTCGTAAAGGGCCGATCTTGTCTCCTGAACCTGACTGACTTCTTCGAATCAGTCTTCAGAGCTGTGGACGAGGGTAAGGCAGTCCACACAGCCTACCTGGACCTCACTAAGGCCTTCAACACCATCCCTCACTCTGTAATCATAGATAAAAGTAAGCTGGGCATAAATCCCTACGTCACTCGATGGGTTGCCAACTGGCTTACTGACAGAACCCAGACTTGTAAAAGTAGCCAACTCCAAATCTAGCTCCAGACAAGTGACAAGTGGAGTACCTCAGGGTTCAGTCCTGGGACCGCTCTTGTTTGGTATCTACTTCTCTGAAGTACAGGCCAACACTAAGGGACTCTGGTTAACAAAGTTCGCAGATAACTGCAAACTGGGAGCCATTATTGAATCCCCAAATGATGTGGATATTCTACAAAAGGGCCTTACAGAAACAGATGCTTGGTGCCAGAGCCATGGGCTCAAGCTTAATGCCAAGAAATGTATAGTTATCCCCTTTGGGAAAAAACATGTATCCATGAATTACCACATAGGTGGCAGTACACTAAACACAGTAAGTGTGATGAGAGACTTAGGGACAAGGTGGACCAGTGGTCTCACCTTCGATAACCACATCGCCACAACAGTCGGGAAATCTTATTTGGCACACCTCATCACTAAGGGCTTTTCATCCAGAAAAAAGGAGGTCATTGTCCCACTGTACTCATCCCTCTTTAGACCCATTATAGAGTACAATGCCCAGTTTGGTATGTACCTCACAAGACATCTGCAACAGCTGGAAAGGCTGCAGAAATACCTCACTACAAGAATCACAGGCCTAAAGCAGATGCCCTATGCTGACCATCTAAAAAAACTCCAGCTATACTCTGTGGCATATAGTCTACTTAGAGGCAATCTCTGCTTAACATACAAGGCCATGTCATACCCTGAGCTACTGGACATGCTCCACTTAAAGAAATCCGAATCCCTCAGAACCACACGCTCCAGAGATCTAAACCTTGTCATCACAATGAACAAAACATGCTGGAGGGATAGGTTCCTGACACAGAGACTCCCCATACTCTGAAATAGACTGCCCATACATGTCAAGCAGAGTGCCTCCTTGGCCCTCTTAAAGAGGAACCTTGACGATTGCATGGGAGACAGCAAATTAACCCCGGGGATCACGTCAGTCGCCCTGCTAGACAGGGGTCCAGGGAAGAAATATACGGGAAATTGTTTGGCTAGGCTTGTATAGGCACTAGGGCCGATAGGCTTGTACCAACCTACGAAAAGTTGATTTTTTTTTTAAATCCCTGTGACACAAGTGCCTCCCTAAAGCTTAGTATACAGTACATGGGTAAGATTACTACTAGATATCTGAGCATCAATATTTTCTTCCACAGTGCAAAATAGAAGTTATGTTCTTACCATATCATTCCATCTGTGCTGTTCATCTTCATTTCCATTAGCCTGTGGGTCTTGGTTCCGATTCTCAGAACTGTCTGGCAACATTTTCTACAACCTTGACCTTCCGGACTTGAGCTCCTCCCCTATGCCCACAATGCCCCGCTCCCCCAACATAACTCAGATCGAGTTTACCAGCAAAGGCATACCACATACAGATGTTTACACTATAGAAATACAAAACTCTACTAACTAAATATCAGGAGCTCAACAAAAGGAATGGAAATTCCATTGAACATTCAACCAGGCTTCCCAAAGACATGGACAGGGGGATGGGGGGGCAGGAAGGTTAATGAAAACGAAGATGGACAACACAGATGGAACATTATAAGAGCATAACCTCTTTATCTGATGCTGTCTTCTTCATTTCATTAACCTGTGGGACAGAATCTCCAGCTACTAAGATCCCGGGTGACCCTCATGGAAGGATATTCCAGAGAGCAGCAGAGCCAAAAGCAGTACTACTTCTGGATACAATGTCCAATTTGTAATGCGTAATAAACATGCGAGGATTAGACCATGTAGCTGCAGAGCAAATGTCCTCAACTGAAACTCTAGACCAAAAGGCCTGAGAAGTAGTCATGAATCGGATGGAGTGGGCCTTAATTTGTCCTGGTAATGGAACATATTTTTGGAAGAGTAAATAAAGGTAATACAGTCTTTCAACCATCTTTCAACCATCTTTCAAGTGAGATTTTAGTAACAGATTTACCTCTTTTTGCCACAGAAAAAGATAAAAACAACTGATCGAACTTACTAAAGGAGTTGGTCCTGTGTAAATAAGAACAAAGCTGTCTATGAACATCAAGGAAATGGAGAGTATATTTGCCTTTGTTTTGATAATTGGGAAGAAAGATTGGAAGATCAATGAACCGATTAATATTCCTTCCTCAGCCACCTTGGGTAAGAACAAAGGATTAGTACACAGGGTAACTCTATCCTTGTGAAAAATCAAATATGGAAATTCTGAAGAAAGGGCTTGGAGTTCAGACACTCTTCTTACAGACATAACAGCTACCAAAAAAAATACATTTTCCAGGAAAGGAATTTCAAATCCACAGTAGCTGCAGGCTCAAAGGACGGGTGAACCAGGGCTTGCAAGATCATGGTTTGATCCCATTGAGGTGTAGGATCCTTCACTGGAAGCCGCAGCAGGAAAGTACCGTGAGGAAAGTTTTACAGAGCTTAGAAGAGGCAAGGGACAAAGAATCAAAACCTAAGTGAAAATTGGATATGGCTGCTAACTGGACCTTGATAGCAGAATGACTAACTCCATCATAGAAAAGGGAAGCCAAAAAGTCAAGTACGCCTGCAATTAATGCAGTAAAAGGATCTATTGGTTTACGTTCAAACCAAATAGCAAATCTTTTCCATCTGTTTCTGTAAGCCTTATGGGTTGAAGACCTATGTGAGGAGACCAAAATTTCTTGAACAGGGGAAGAAAGCGTGGGAAATCTTACCATCACTGGAAGTGGAGAAACCATGAGGTTAGCTTTAAGGCCCTGTATATCTGGATGGGGGTGCCCTGATGGGTGAGAGAGCAGATTTGGAGCCGGATCCAACCTCACTAGAGGCCAAAAGGGGACAAGGAGTATAACTTTGCTCTGCAACCTGAGAGCTTTCTGCAAGAACATGGGAATCAGATGTAGTGGAGGAAAAGCATACAGAAGAATGGAGGGCCAAGCAAGGACTACAGCGTCCCTGGGTGACTGTCCCTGAGGAGGGATCAAGTCAAAGTATCTGCTGCATTTGTTGTTGAAAGGGGAAGCAAACAGGTCACAGCAGGAATGACCCTAGTTCTGGAAGATCACGTCTGCTGCTGATTGGTTCAGAGTTCACTCGTGAGATGTCAGTAAAACTCGACTCAGTCGGTCCTGCACTGCCAAACCCTCACTGCCTCTCGACATAGGGGGTAGGACCTGGTTTCTCCTGGTTTGTTGATATACCAAACTACAGACATGTTGTCTGTTTGGATCGCAACAGTCCCCAGAGGTAGAAAGCTGTCATGTTTCTGCAACGCTAGAAGAACTGCTGTCATTTCCAGTACCCGATATGCAACTTGGTTTCCTGGGACATGAACATACCTTGGGCGGTTCGACTCAGATAATGCCCCCCTCCCCCTAGCTGGGAGGTGTCCACAGTCAAAGTGGCATTTGGGGATGGAAGGATGAATGAAAGTCCTTGAGTAACTGTAGAGTGAAGCCACCAGAGCAGAGATTCCTTGCACACTCGCGATACTTTCATGGCAAAATTTAGGGGACTCCTGAGTAGTGACCATTGAACTGCTAATGTCCATTGCAATATCCTCATGAAAAAATGAGCCATAGGCAGGAGAATTATCGTGGCCATCATTGAAGCCAATGCCCGGAGTACTAAACTGGCTAGGGACCTGAGGTACGGTTGGAATTTGCCTGATGTGACTTCTTAAATTGGTTACTCTGTCTGATGTCAGGTAAGCACAGGCTGTCTTTGTATTCAAATGAGCCCCGATGAAATTTATGACCTGAACCGGATCCAACTAGGATTTCTGCATGTTGACAGTTATCCTTAAACATGGAGCTAGCCATAGTAAACAGTCTCTGGCTTGAAGAAGGAGCACATGCCTGATTGGAGCAGTCCTTGCCAGTCATCCAGATATGGAAAAATCTGGTAGCCCTGCAGCTTGACATGCACTGTCACCACTGCCAACCATTTGGTAAACATCCTGGGGGCTGTGGTGAGACCAAATGGGAGTGACCTGAACTGGTAAAGAAATGTAGAAACTGTCTGGAGCATATGACCATTTTTATATGGTAGCATGCGTCCTTCAGGTCAACAGAGTCCATCTAATCATCTGTCTTCAAGACAGGAAGGATGGAAAGGATCGTGACCATCCTGAATTTTGTGTGCTTTATCCATTTGTTCAGAGAGGTCAGATCCAGAATAGGTGTCGGGTCCCCTGGCATTTTGGATAGTAAAAAGAGTCTGGAGTAAAAGCCCAATCTGACTTGATCGGGGGAGGGGGGGGCTCTTGGATGACTCTTACATCAGGGAGGTAAAGTTTTCTCTTGGGAATTTCCAGAAAGGGAATGAAGTATCTTCTAGATATGATCCTTAGCACCCATTTGTCGCTTGTGATTGCCTGCCAGGCTTCTGGGTGCAAGAAGAATCACTCCCCCCGACTGCCTCCATAGGAGGGCAGTTGGGCAACTGTTCAGGATCACTGAAAGGGCTTGTCCTGAAAGGCTTCCCGCACCCCCTAATTTTGAGGACCCCCCTTGGCCACATGGGCAGCATCTTCCATTTGGATTACCCCCCCCCCTGCTCCAGGGGGGATTATTCCCCCCCCTGCTCCAGGGGGAAAATTCTACAAGAGTGTCCTGAAAAGGACCTTGTGACTTCCGAAACCACAATTTCTTACTCCCACACCAGTTTCTGGAGAAGGTCCTTTGTGAGGTAGAGAAACATATTCTGACGGGAGACAAGGTCTTTCCTTCCTTCTCACTCTGGAAGAGAGTCTCACAAACAGTTGGTCCAAATAAGTTGAAGCCATCAAAGGGGGGTTAATAAAGGCTTGTCTGAAAGGCTTCGCAAAATTGCACAGCCTCATCCAGGCATGACCCCTCATGGCAATGCCTGAACCGACAGCTTTTGAGGTACCCTCTGCAGCATGGAAAATCAATCTCATGGACACACTGGCTAGTGACTATAAGGTGGCCATTCTGGAGGAAAAGGTTTTCTGATCCTCAATGGACATGAACCCTGGGGTTGAGCTAGAAAGTTCCTTCGCTAAGTGCTCTTGTAGCTTTGTAAAGCGGGATAAATAGTTTAACCACCCTCAAGGTGAACGTGGAAGAGGTGTAAACTCTTTTGCCAAGTCTGGACAAAGCCCAGGATTCCCTACTCAAGGTATGGACAGAGGAGCTCTCCTAGGTAAGCTCCTTTGTGGTGGCTGCCGCAACAAAAATGGCATGTACGGGGATACCCTTGGCCCAAAACAACTTATCCACGGGGGCACTAAGAATCTTGTCCATTCATTTCGAGATTGGCTCTGCTGTATCCGGCTCTTTCCAAGGCCGGAACACACCAGCTGGATCAGTGGGTCAGCCGGGGGGGGGGGGGGGCTGGACTCCCAGGTAATAAATGGCCCGGACCCGAAAACCTCCCACAATACCGATTGCTCTGAGGAAGGGTTTTGGGCTGTTCACTGCCGCAAGCTGAGACATCGCCGGGTGTGGACTTTGGGGACACTTCTCTCTCCTCGAAATCAGTGTCCATGGAAACTGATTCTATAGGGGCATCAATGTGTCGCCTTTTACACAGCCTCTTCCAGGGGAACCTCCTTGGTGGGATGCTCCAGGGAGGTAATCAGAAGATGAAAAACCAGAGCAAAAGGACCAAGTAGAAAGAAAAACCACCAGGCTAGTAGATCAATATGTTTTATTCCTCCGACGTCTCAGCTACACAAGCCTTCAAGGAGTATAACATCACACAAATCACAACCTGCCTAAATACTTACATCCATTAAACAATTAAAACAATTACTAATCAATAAAACAATAAGATAAAAAACCTCCAATTAAGCTCAACATTTAACCCCTTCGGGGCCAAAGTATTATATTTTAAAATATACACAGATTCCTTAAAAAGCTGTTATTTTTTAATAGCATCATCATCATACATACAAATATTAATCTTTTTCACCACAGAACCTTTCAAACCTCCATGTACCTGAATAAAATGTTCCACTACTGAACCTTTTCTGTTTTTGGTTATATCTCTTAAGTGCTCCAACAGTCTGATCTTGAAAGGTCTCTTGCTTTCCCCTATATAAAACTTATTACAGGGGCACATCTGAGGGCATAAATAATGCCCTCAGTATTACAACAAAAGCAACCTTTTACCTGAAAAGGTTTTCCATTGATTTTATTAAAACTTTGCACAATATGTTTACAGGCTTTACATCTGCCACATGCAATAGGGTCTATAGTCTGTAAAGCTTTTATAAGTACTATCATTAAGAAGGAGAAAAGTACAGTTTTGTACCTACCATAAATGTGGATGTTCGAGTGCTAATACAGCTGCAGTCATAACAGATGGGTTCTCCTGCCGTCAGGCGGGTCCTCGGTCGGCCGAATTCCAAAGTCTAGGTCCGGCGTCGGTTGTCGTCACTTCTTCCCTGACGTCAGTGCGACAGGGGTATAAAAGAACCAGCCGATGCCATTTTCTTCAGTTTTTCTTGCCCCAGATGTCAGGTGCCCCCAGAAGGAAGGCAATACATAAAATTATGTAATAATGCAATGCAATATAATCAAAAAACAGTAGTTGCAAGCAAATACACCATAACAGAATACCCCTAGAGGGGAAGGAGGGAGGGAAACCTGGACTGCAGCTGTATTAGCACTCTAACATTTACATTTATGGTAGGTACAAAACTGTACTATGTTCATCGTGCATACAGCTGCAGTCATAACAGATGGGTAGAATCCCAAAGCTAAGAGAGGGGTGGTAGGCACTAGGTGTAACTAGGAGGAGCCAAAATGCCCTGCAAGACTGCAGTGGCAAAGCCTGCTCTAGATTTGGAGTATAATGGTAGGTTGTAGTGCTTGGAGAAGGTATGCACAGAACTCCAAGTGGCTGCTTCCAAAATATCCTTGGTAGGAACTCCTCTGAGGAAGGCTGCAGAGGTGGCTGTGGCCCTGGTGGAATGAGTTCTAATGCCTGTAGGTACAGTTTTGCCATGAAAGGAATAGCAAAAGCGTATGCAGTGGGCTATCCATTTTGAGATTGTCTGTTTGGAAATTGGCTTTCCTTGAGCTCCTACCGCATAGGCCACAAAGAGCTGTTCTGATTTTCTGAAAGGCTTTGTTCTGTCCAAATAATAACGCAGTTGTCTGTGGATGTCCAAGGAATGTAGTAATCTCTCCCCTTTGTTTTGAGGATTAGGATAAAAAGTAGGTAAATGTATGGCCTGATTTAAAGCTACCCTGGATACCACTTTAGGCATAAAGGATGGGTTGGTTCGTAAGGAAACTCTGTCCTGATGGAAGATGATAAAAGGCTGGACAGCCATGAGAGACTGTAGTTCTGAAACTCTACGAGCTGAGGTGATAGCCAGAAGGAAAGCTGTTTTCCAGGACAAATATTGCAAATCTGATGAAGCAGCTGGCTCAAAAGGAGGCAAGGTCAGTTTTTCCAGTATGAAATTAAGATCCCAAGCAGGTATTGGTTGTTTCCTTGGAGGTCTTAAATTCTTAGCCCCTCTGAGGAACTGTCTTAAGAGAGGGTGAGAGAATAAAGGTGGATCAGTGTTGTATTCTGCAGAAATGGCTGAGGCATGGATTTTGATGGAGGAGAAAGAAAGTCCACTGCTTAGCAGTTCAGCCAAATATTGTAGTATTTGAGGTAAATTCAGTTTTTGGTCCTGGCCCTTTTTCTCATTCCAGACACAAAAACGTTTCCATTTTGCGGAGTAAGCTTTTCTAGTTGATGGCCTTCTGGCCTCCAAAATGACATCCTGCACCTCCTTGGAGAGTAGGGCCTGCTGTGATGCTAAGGAATCTTCCATGCGGCTAGATTGAGTGTTTTAGCTGACTGTGAACAGTTTTGAAGCTGTGCTGAGTCAGAAGAAGAGGCATTAGAGGCAGGGTCCATGGTGGGGAATGCGTCAGGCTCCTCAAGAGTGGGTACCAGTGTTGCCTTGGCCAGTCCGGAGCAATGAGGATCATCTTTGGTCTGTCTGCTCTGGTCTTCAATAGAACTTTGGGCAGCAGAGGAAGAGGTGGGAAGGCATAAACTGTCATTGATGTCCAACTGAAAGAGAGAGCGTCCACTCTCCAGGCCTTTGGATGGGAGATCCTTGAGCAGAATTTTGTCAATTGATGATTTTTGTGGGAGGAAAAGAGATCTATGTCTGGCCTTCCCCATTCTTGGATTATTTCTGTAAAAACTTTTGGATGCAACTTCCATTCGTGTGGATCTGTCATATTCCTGCTTAGGTTGTCTGCCAGCGTGTTTTCCTTGCCTGGCAAGTACTGTGCTTGTAGTTCCATTTGTAAGTCCATGGCCATGTTCCAAAGTGACATGGCCAGTCTGCATAGGGGGTAAGAATGTGTTCCTCCCTGCTTGTTTATGTACCACATAACTGTGGTGTTGTCCGTTCTTATCAATAGTTGACCTGGTTGTAGAAGGTCCTTGAAAGCTATAATAGCATTTATTACTGCTAGCATTTTTTTTGATTGATGTGAAGGTGCTTTTCTTTTTGGGACCATTTGCCCTGAATGCACCGATCTGTCATGTGCGCCCCCCAGGCATAGTCCGAGGCGTCTGTTGTGATGACTTGATTTGCTTGAGGCTTGCTGAATGGAAGACCTGTGTTTGTTTGACATGTTTGAGCCCACCACAGAAATTCCTTTTGCAGACATGGAATTAGTGGTATTATTGTTTCCAAACTGTGGCTGTGTTGAAACCATATGTTTTTCAGGTACCATTGTAGTTTCCTCATATGCAGCTTTGCACATGGGATTAGTAAGATGCAAGATGCCATGAATCCCAGAGCCTGCAGGATTTTCCTTGCAGTCAGCCTGGTGCAATTTGCTAGTGTTCTGAAGTATTGAATTAGTTGCCCCTGCTTCTCTGGCGTGAGGTAGGCCATCTGGGTGTTTGTGTCCAAATTGACACCCAGGAAAATTATCTTCCGAGAGGGTATTAGCCTTGATTTCTTTTTGTTGACTGTGTATCCCAGAGAGTTCAATAACATTATATAAGCCAAATGTTTCAGAAGAATGTGCTTGCTGTCCGCTTGGATCAGGCAGTCGTCCAAATAGGGGTATATTTGTATCCCTTGAAGTCTGCAGTAGGCAATTACTGATGGCAGGCATTTTGTGAATACTCTGGGCGCAGTAGATAAGCCAAAGGGCAATGCAGAGAATTGATAATGGGTTGAACCTGCAAGAAATCTGAGGTACCTTCTGCAATTTTGTCTGATTGGGACATGCAGGTATGCCTCCTTGAGGTCCAATGTTACCAGCCAAGACTCCTTGCCCAGCATGGGAAGAAGTTGCTGTAGAGTGAGCATCTTGAATTTTGGTAGAGTAGAAATGTGTTTAGGATGGATAGATCCAAAATAGGTCTCCAATCTTTTCCCTTCCTTGGCACCAGAAATAGCCTGGAATAAAAACCTTGACCTTGTTCGTGCATAGGTACCTCTTGAATAGCTTTCATGTTTATGAGATCTGTAATTTGCCTTTGTGCCTCTGCCCTTTGATTGTGTGGCAGGTTTGGCATGCCTCTCATTTTTGGAAGGGTGTGAAAATGGAACTTGTAGCCTCTGTTTATAATGTCCAGGATCCATTTGTCCTTTGTGACAATATGCCAATTTTTTGAAAATAATGCCAGCTTTCCTCCTAAGGGGGCTGCCATTTGAGACCTGGTTGGCATGCAAAGGGAAAAGTCATTGGGTTTGCTTTCTGAAAGATTGCGAGTTGTCCTCACCACCTCTTTGTGTAGGAGCTTGCCAGTCTGCCTCTATACGATCCTTGGGATTGTCCTCTGCCCCTCTGGCGCCTGTATCTGCCTCTTTGGGGTCTGTCTGTGGCAGGAAAGGACCAGTTTTTGAAAGGCCAATTTCTACTAAAACGTGGGGGTTGAACCTGTAGAAATTATTTCACAGTTTGCATTGATTTAGCCTTTTCCTCCATTTTCCTTAATACCTCCTCAGCATTAGCACCAAATAGTACATCCTTTTGAAGAGGGGCGTCTAGTAATTTAGCTTTGACATGATCAGGCAAGGCTTGTTCCTTGAGCCAGGCATGCCTACATATGACTGATCCTGTAACAGCAGCTCTACATGAGGCCTCTAGAGCATCAAAACCACATTGTAAGGTATGCTTACCCACTTGTTCTGCACTATGCATCAAATCCTGCAACTCCTTCAAGTTTGGTTGTTCAGGTTGTGACATTTTACTTTTCAATTGTGATAACAAAAACTGTTGGTATTTTAGCATATGGAACTGACAGTTTAAGGCCCTCTTGGATAAGGTAGCCGAGGTATATACCTTTTTTCCCCACCTTTCTAAGGATCTGGAATCTCTCTCGGAAGGCAATGGATTTTTAGCAATGGAGGCCTTAACTCTCTTGGGGCTCTGTGAGATGGTTTCTAGGTCAGCAGCATGGCTCTTGTATAGAAATTCGTGTGAGTCAGGGACCCTGTAGTACCTGTCAGGCTTAACTGGAGCTGGAGGTAGAGAGTCCGGGTTAAGGCAGGCCTCCGAGTAAACATCATCTAGGATGTCCAAGACAGGAGGTATAGCCAGAGGCCTGTGCTGAGGAAGCAAGAGAAATTCCCTGAGCCTTTTCTTGGAATCGGAATAATCCTGGCCTTCCCAGTGGAAGTGTTCCCTTAAGGTATGCAAAGTTTCCCCAAATGAGTAATCCTCAGGGGGGGATACCGAAGGGATGGACTCCTCCGCATCAGAGTCTTCAAAGGGGGAGTAAGAATGTTCCTGATCATCAGAGTGCTCTGAAATAATGGAGCCCTGATCAGAAGAGGGGAAATCTTCCTCCGCTCTAGGCCTTTTGTCCGGAGGGGGCTGAGAACCTCTGATAAGAGTAATTAAATCCTCAGCCATTTTAAGCATCTGTTTCTTAGGCATGGGGCCTGGAGATGGGCCCTGTGTAGCTGGTCTCTTTAAGTGCATGGTTGCTTTAGACTTTGTGAAAGCCTTGATGGAGAAAGAAGAGGAAGGTCTGAAGACACCTTGAGTGGAGGTGGACCTGTCCACAGTATGAGTTTCAATGCCAAGAGTGGCTTCGGTATCTGTAGTCGGGGTGTGGGCCGAGGAGCCTGCGACCTCGGGCACAGGAGACACCGTCAAAGACAGGTCGTCGGTAGTCAGGGGCTGCGTAGGCGCCTCACTGAGAAGCGGACCACGTGTAGTCGGCTTTGGCGTGGTGTCGGTAGAGGCCGCGGACATCGTGAGTCGGTCCTTGTCTTTGCGTTTTTTAGACAAAACCGGAGTCGGAGTATCTGACGACATAGTACAGTTAAATGCTTTCCCAAAATAATGCTGGGCGAACTCCGCCCGACGCTTAATAGTGCGTTTGTTGAATGTAGCACAAAAGCGACAGACCGAGACGTCGTGGTCTGGGCCTAAACAAGGTATACAGAGGGAATGGAAATCCTTATGTGGTATTTGCTTCCCACAAGAAATACAATTATTAACTTTGTCTGACATCGGTCTGAGGCAAGAAAAGTTTCCAACGGGTACTTAGCTTTTAAGAAGACTTTGGTTTCCAAATTTTCGTAATCTCAGGAGCTGGCCGACCGGCACTTGCGAACTGCTTCTGCTTCGGGCACCGCACGGCAAGAAAGACTGAAGAAAATGGTGTCGGCTGGTTCTTTTATACCCCTGTCGCACTGACGTCAGGGAAGAAGCGACGACAACCGACGCCGGACCTAGACTTTGGAATTCGGCTGACCGAGGACCCGCCTGACGGCAGGAGAACCCATCTGTTATGACTGCAGCTGTATGCACGATGAACATCTTAGATTTCACTAGGAAATCTTTCAAATTTCTACCTCTTCTATATGATATAGCAGGTGTTTCACTAATATTTTGATTAACATCTTTCAATGTCAGAATGTAATCTCAATAAAATTTCAATAAATTTGTGAGAATCTGGCTAAAACTACTTAGCCGGCCTTAGGCATAGGCCAACTAGGCGGCCGCCTAGGGCGCCGCTTTAGTAGGGGCACTTTTCCAGTATTTATTTGGTGTAGGTAGACCAGGATGGGGGCACTGGGTGGTGTGGTGGGGGTGCCATGGTGCCCTTTTGCCTAGGGCACCAGTTGACCTAAGGCCCTCCTGACTACTATATGTAGTCACAAAGTACATATTTTCTTTTCTATCATTCCCCTGATTTCTATAGGGACCTTTTGATACTGCACCACTTCCAGTATTCTTAAAAATATATTCCTTATTAAATTTACCCCAGCATTCCTCCAAGAGATCATTACTAAAGCCCCTATTTCTAAACATACATACTGTTTTACCTTTTTCAATATTAATTATTACATTATCTATAAATCCAAACAAATTCTCCAAAACGTATGGCTTGAATAGTATGGTAATCAGAGGATGCCCGGGGTTCCACAGTGGGGAGTATGTGGAGGCTTTGAGGAACCAGCTGTCCACACGGCAGACTGGAGGCCTCAGGCACCAAACCAGAATGAGAAGGGGGAGGTACTATGGCAGAAAGTGCCAAGGGTCTTCCTGGCTGGGAGAGAACCCTCTCCACCACTTCAACAGCTGAAGAGCTCAAAAACACTGAAAGCTGCCCTCCCAGAACCAAAGCCACCACAGCAGACACCTCCTGGTGAGCTAGAATCCCATGCTCTGAAGGAGGAGACAGAGCCGAGTTGTCAAAAGCCAAAGCTCCAAGGGAAAGTGAAGGCTCCGAAAGTTTCGAAGTCAACGCCCTCCCCTCCTGGAACCGAACTTAACACTACAGCTCCATAAAGACATGCTTGGAATTAATGTCAAAGGAATCGAGTGGGTCGGGGAAACAGGGACGAAGAGGAAATCTCTATCGGCTCCGACACCTTGGCACCAGAGACCAATGGTACCAAAGACTATGAAACCGAAGGACGAATCAGAGAAGGAGCCAAAGGTTGGAAAAGTGAAACCCTCATTGATCCACATGTGGATGGAGTGGACACAAGCCCCATCTGAATCTGAGACTCGAGGAACTGTCTCATCAGTCTGCCGATGTCCTTGAAGGATAGGCTCCGGGAAGACCTGGAAAAAGCTAATGACAGGACTCTCGAAGATCTCTTGGGGGAGTGAGATTAAAGCCTAGGAACCTGCCCCATCAGCACTGAAATAGGAGTTTGCAAAGTCAGAGCCAACAAGAGTCATTTAGTCTAGAGACAAGGGGGAATGCCTGGGGAGACAAATTTGGAGCATTCTTAAGAGGCTCCAAGGAAGACCATGTGGGGGAGCACTTCCTGCCCTACTAGGTCTACTTAGGCTGCTTAAGAGGGGGTTGGAGCCCCTGAGGTTGAAGACACCTCCGAGGTGGAGGAAGAAGGAAGCAACCCTTTAAGTATCAGATGGCTCTTCCTGTCCCCCAGAGCTCGGGGGTGGAAGGCCTGACAAATACAGCAACGGGCCTCAAGATGGGTAGGCCACAGACAAACACACTCCCCCTGTGGGCATCAGACAAGGGAATCTTCCACCCACAGGAAGTGCATTTTTTAAAACCTTGTAGTTTCTTTGACATCCTAAAAGAAAGGATAAAAAGAGATTTTTTTTTATGTAAAAGAGAGAACTAGCTGCAGAAAAAGTCCAAATGAAGGAGAAGAATAAAGTTTAAACAAGAGAAGACGGACTACATGAAGGGCAACTAAAGATTTTAAACAGCAAAGGAGGGGGAGACACTTACCAAAAAAAACAATAAATCAACTATTGCTGGACGAAGCTCAACAGCTCAAGCGATAGAAAATGTGGCCAGTCAGTTCCGAGGATTGGAACCGAGACCCACAGGTTAATGAAATGAAGAGATCATCAGATAATTTTTAAGACGTGTGTGGAGACATTAATTATGCACTTGCCAGAATGTTAGATTTCTCTGGGCTCTGTCCAGACCTGGAGAACTTGGGCTGGTGCTTTGGCACCCTCTAATGACAGCAACAAACTCCACTCAGATCAAGTTTCTCACTCCTCACAAGCCTCTGGCTGCTGTTACCTTTTCCAGGTCAAGACTGACCCAGATGGATCCTGACAAAGTGCACTAACCACACTGATATAAAAAGATCTTCAGCTGCAGGTCTCTCAGGTCCCTCCTATGTGACAATTTGGCAGGGAAAGGACGACTGGTTGTTTCAATATGAGGACAGAACTGAGATATCCATTTTTGCAATAAGTACATAACTTATGTATTTTCTCAGGTCCTGTCTGGACACTGGAACAACAGGACATAACTCCTAGCGAACTAGGACAGCCCACCCCAGTAAATATCAGAGAACTGGAGTTCCAAAAGGATGCTCTCTGATTCTAGAAGTAGGATGAAGCCAAATGTTCAGCAAAAAGTATGTAAACTGAGCCTTTGGTGAAGCAGTGAGGCTCTTACCTGCTGATGCATTACAGAAGGAAATACAATTTGAAATTAATTTTACCAATGTAACCTTAGTCATCTTTTGATCCAGTCTAGGAGGAGAATAAATTTTGTCTTTTCGAAGATTCTTTATGCTAGCTAAATAAAAAAGTAGTCTGTGAACATCTTGACAATACAGCAAATATCCCCTTACTGGAGTATTTTGGAAAAAACATAGGCAAAAGGATACATTGGTTCAGATTAGACTACATGGCAGTTTATGAATAAGGAAATGTTTTTTCTACGCAAAACCCTGTCAGGGTAAAGATAACGAAGAGATACTTACAGCTTTAAGCTCTAAGAATAGTCCACAGGTTCATAGGTCACTGACCACTGAGGCCTATGCATCCCAAAACTCTGACAAGTTCCTGTACCCTTGGTAGTGTAAGCAGGGGCTTGGGATATGTAACATTTACCTGTAGCGGTCTGGGAGATAAAGCATTTACAGGCTGCCTGTGCCCATTACTGACATATGCCACACAACGGGTGAATTCCTAGTTCCCCAAGTCACACTCAAATTAGTGAGGAACTCCGCTTCATATGGACGGGAAGCCCAATTCAGAGAAGGGGTAGTCTCTGGGATACGTACCTGTCTCTCCACCTGGTCCTAATTATAATCACAGGTAAGGTTTAGGTCTTTAGAACATGTAATTCTGGTAATGTTTTACAGATATGCAGGAGGTCCATCAGCTTTGAGTCCGAAGATGCCTTGTATGCCAGACACAGATCTTATCTCAACAGCCTGTAGGAGAGGCAATACAGGGCTAGGGCTTTGAGGTGGTCTACACAGGACATGTTATTTATACCTTGTATTCCTTTAGTGAGGAACCTCAGTGGACATTTCAATTACTGTATATACCTGGTTAGGTTCATACTAAAGGGGGGAAATGTACTCAATGACTGTTTTAATGAGTGCTGAACATGGCAGAGCAATAACTTACAAGTCTTGCAACATAGAAAGATTTTCTCACTACTGTAGACACGTGATAGACAGTAAGCTAGATTTTGACTAAGTGCACCCCCAAGTCCCTGACTTCTGGGTCGACTCATATGGGGTTGTGTTGTCAATATGGTAGTTCCCAAAGGTGGCAAGACACTATTATGCATTCCTTGGTATTTAATTTTAGTCCACGACACTGGACACCAGTTATTTGTCTTGCAGCCCTCCCTGGAGAAAATTAGTATTAGAGGAGGATTCCGTGACTATTCTTAATTTGCAATCATCAGCAAACTTAGTCGGTTAGAGCCCCTTGATGCTGGCCTGGACTTCAGAGAAGTACATGCCAAGAAGGAGCAGCCCTAGCACCAGTCCATGAAGGAATCTGCTGGCCACTGGCCTTTTTGTCGAGAGACTCCCCAATTCTAAATCCATGGGTCCCATCTGTGAGTCAGCGGCTATCCACCAGGCAACATAGGGTTTATAGTTAACCTCATGAGTTTGTCAATATGCCTAAGTGGGGGTACTGTGACAAATGCTTTGGCCAGGTCAAAGTAGGAAAGTGTGAACTATTTTGCCTTTGTCCATCGCTTGGGTGACCTTCTCAAATAAGTCCACCAGGCTGGGTAGACATGACCTGCCTCTAACAAAAGCAAACTGGGTCTAGTGGACGTAATCTCAACTAGCAAGACAGACATGCAAGACAAGTACTTGAGATCCACTGAATCTGCAGTCTCAGAAGGTGATCGAGTTAGACATTCTACTACAAAGTTTAGATAACAAGCTGGTGCTGATCTAGATAATGGAGGCCTAGAAAGAAAATCACTTTTGAGAAAAGCTTTGTAGGAGGGATGAGCTGCCAAAGAATGGTTTGGGAAACCTTCATGAAAACAAGAAATTGCTGAAAGTTTACTTTGATTGAAAAAAAGTAGTTCTGACAAAAGTTAAAACCTGATCCAAAGGCAGAGAAATGGGTGAAAATGGTTTGTGTTGAAGTCCATTCTGAAAATGTTTTCCATTTCCCTTTACAGATTTTCTACCTGATGACTTCCGTGAAGCCATAATGATCTCAATGATATCTGGAGGGAACAGAGTTCCTGGCCACACTGGAAAAGGATAAACAAAGTAAAAAGAAGCAGGGACTGAACATTCAGGTGAGGCTCGCTGGATGGGCGAGGCAGCAGAGTGGACTTCAGGTAAGGTCATAGGAGGGGACCCAAGTCTGGCAAGACCACAGGGGGAGCCATGAAAATGAGTTGAGACTTGCAATAGTTGGCTTTCTGCAATAGTCTTGGAATGAACACCAAGGGGAGGATAGGCAGAGAGGAGACTCAGGGGCTAACTGGGGGGAGAGAGCATCCATTGGTGGCTGTCCCTCCTGGGGAACTATGCTGAAGTACCTGGAGCATTTAATGTTAAATGATGAAGCAAAAGGTCATAACGCAGTGTCCATCTCATGAATATCTCATGTGCTATCTTGATGTCCAGTGACCACTTGTGGGGGAGCAAGATGTGAGAGACAAGTTTGTCTGCAATCACATTAGAAGACCTGGGTATACACGTTGCTATCAGAAAATGTTTAAAGTTCACAACCCACTCCCATACTCTCACTGCTTCTCTGCACAAAGTGTAGGATCTGGTTCCCATTTGCTTTTCAAAGACCACACAGCTGCCATAATGTCCAATTATATGTAGACTGCACCTCAAGGGAGCTGGTCCTGAAGTGTCTGCAACACTAAGAGAACTTTCATCTGAAGTAAGCTGATGTGCAGTGAGACCTCATCTGCAGTCCATGAACTTGGAACAATGCCATCCCAACTATAGGGCAGATGCATCCATGGTTACCACCTGTAGTACTTGCAGGGGTTTGGAAAAAGGTGATACTCTTATGATGATTGCTGGTTTAAACCACTATGTTAAGCTCAGATTGACCATGCAAGGTAGTCTGAACTTATGATGCAAATGGTGGGGTGAATGGTCCTACTGAATGGGCAGAATCTACTGTAGGATCCTCATACATAGTCTTCTGTTGGTGAACATCTAAAATAAATGTCATGAGGCCCAAGGGCCTTTAGAACCTAGACTGTCAGGGTTTCATCTTGCTGCAATCAGAAAGCCACTTCTGAGTATAATTATAATCTTGCTGATTCCAAGATGGCTGCACACTGTGTAACAGCTTAATTCTGGCTCTCCCAGTTTGAAAACAGAAACTTAGCAAAGTCCAGTGGATCTAGATTTCTGGGTAAATCTCAGTAACTGGCTAGTAAGTGCACTGCCTGGATGCCAGGAAAAAAAATATATAAAGGATCAGAGGAAAATCAGCTGCAAAAGGTGAGAAAGAAGCACAGAATGAGAGGAGTACTGCAGTGGTTCAGCAAGAAGCATTACAAGTTCCAGGCATGAATTCCAGTCACCTAGAGGAAAGTATAAAGCAGCTGCACACAAACCTGGTTAAAATAAGCCAAACACCGAAGATGTAAATGAACACAAACAATAAAATATAGAAAAAATGGAAGAAGCTTTAAACAGCTTTTCAGATAAGATATCAGAACTGCAAAACTCGGAGGCTGAAATAAAGAAAAGGCTGGCTAAATATGAGACTGCACAAGAAGAGAGGTTTAAAAAATAATAGAATTAGAGGACAGAACATGTAGGGAAAACCTGAAATTGTATGCTGTACAAGAGAAGTTGTAAGAAACAGACTATTACTTTTATGAAAGCACAAATAAGCAACTGGACTGGTATTTCACAACAGGAACTGTTAATTGAAAGGGCACATTGTGTGTATGCTCCAAATACGGTTACTAAAAAACACCCTACATCTTTGATAGTAAAAAATGAAGTCTTACTGACAGAAGGAACTGATTTTGACAAAACTGTGGCAGAAAGATAAAGGTGCTAAACGTGGGAGATAGTAGAGTGTTTGTGGAGAATGATTACTCAGTGTACACCAAGCAGAAGAGGGGTAAATATATTCCATTATTTAGGGAATGTCAAAAAGCAGGCATTGAGATTCAAACTGCTGTAACCCAGCCATCTTCAAAGAGTTTTCCCTGGAGGGGCAAAATCATTTTTGATGAAGTACATGCTAAGGAAGAAATACAAAAGTTTGTCCAACAAAGAGTGAGCTGTGAATCAGGAGGGTCTGCTTCATGTTTTCTGGTGCTAAGGACTACAGAGAGACTGAGCCCGTGAAATATTTTCCACTGTTTCAATTGGCTGAGAGAAGGAGGAAAACATAAGAATCAACTAAAAGAATCTGGAATATGTTGGAAATGAAACAGATGCAGGATTTGGGAGATGGAGATGAACATGATTAAAGCTAGTGACTTGGAAATCAACAACTCTGGGATGATAAAGCAGTAATTATACTTGTGAAACTTGACAGAAAAGCAAAATCTGAAAATAGTGAACTTCCTTGGACTTTGTTAAACTTGGGGGGAACTTTAAAGCTTATACCCTGCTTCATTTTATTAATGTTTGGAGAATAAAATCAGTTACCTGTAAACAAACAAATGGTGGATTAAAAAGCAATAATTATATTTGTGAAACATAGCAGAATACGAGGATTTGGAAATAGTGGATTTCTGTAGACTTTGCTAAATTTGTAGGAGAGACTAATGCATACACCTTCATTAAGTCATTAAGTTTCGGAAAACTACTTTGGAAAGGGGAGGAGAAGGGTGAAAGTTAACTAAAACAATTTTTTTCTCTCAACGGTAATGTTTAAATGTTGCATCATTTTCTTACCAAGCTAGGAAGTAAATCTCTTTCAGTTATTTTTTTTTTTAATGTAATGGGAATATGAATATAAACAGGTGTTTTTTTTTTTTCTTTTCTCGCCTCTCTTTTCACCTGTTCAGCTTTAAAAAATGCAGGCACTGCAATGTGAGGAAAAAAAAGCAGAAAGAAAGGGTCAGGTTGAGAGAGCATGGCAAAAGAAAAAACAGTGTGCTTTTTCTCATGCTTGCATAGGCAAATAACTGGGTTAATCATGGGATTTATCCAGCAACAAGTATATTACAAAACATGTAAATGGAAAATAATACTGAATATTATAAGTTTTTTTCTGGTAAACAAGGTATCCTTAGCACTTTGTGTCTGGTTTGCATGTCACCAGAAGACAATTTGATAAAGAAAAATGGTTTGGAGAAAATGTTTATTGAAAAAATTCAAGTGTTTTCTTAGCTGGGAGGGCTATAAAGATCAGACAAAAATAAGACAGCATCTACTAAAAGCACAAACTGTATCACCCCGTCTTAGCATGAATGACCTTTCTTTTGGGGTGTTTCTAGCCTGTGAGTGTGGCCATCATTTTAGGTTTGTTATTATGTACATAGTTCGGTTTTATGGGAGTATTGGGGTGCATGTGTATTTTTGGTTGAGGGTTTTCAGTAAAACAAAAAATTCTGCAAGATGTGACACAGGCACAGAGAGTGATGAGAAGAAAATTGTATAAAAGACTAACCTGCCAAATGGTGCATGCATTGAATACAAAAACTGGAACCATACATTTAAACAAAAAAAAAAACTGTTATACATAAATAGTGGGAAGAATAATCCCTCAAGAACATGATTCTTTCTATAATGTGTTTAAACATTAATGGTCTCACAGATAAATACAAAAAAGGAGTAGTGAATTATATTAAAAAAAATGTAGAGTGCAAGTAGCTATGCTCCAGGAGACACATTTGCAAAGAAATGAACATGTGAATTTGATTACAAAGAAAGGTTTTCAAGATGGTTATTCAGTAGAATATCTGGGCCAAAGGAAGACGGGAGCACTTCTATTAATTGCAAGAGGAGCTCCAATAGCGATAGCAGAAAATATAAAAAACAATATTCCACCAAAAACTGCTATAATTGAGCTAAAGAAAATTCTGGGAGAAATAATCAGCTTTCAGCAAGAAATACTACTTATAGTGGGGAATGGAATTTGATTTGCAGCAGTGCAGATGTGTCTGTGGGGTCCAGAAGGGAAAATATAACAAAAGATGGTAGATTTTTTAAAGAAATGTGAATTCAGTGAAATAAAAATGAGACACTGGAGCTTTCCCACCTGTCTGTTGAAAAGAGAGGAATTTAAGGAAAGGGCAGTGGAAATTATTCAGCAGCTATTAGAGAAAATAGAAATTTCTTCTGAAAATATAGATAGTGAGTGGGATAAAATTAAACTGGAATTTAAAATAGGGTGGAAATAAAATAAAAGGCGATATGGTTAAGAAGTGACAATAACTTAGAGGGACTGGAAAGCAAGTACTACAAAATAGGGGGAATCTCACAGAAGAATAACAGGAGCAACTGCAAAATGCTAAACAGAAAATAAGGGATTACCTTGATAATATGCACAAGTTTAAAAAGACTGCTGTTGAACAACTTTTTTTAATAAACCTAGAGCACAAAAACTTTTAGCACAACTCCTCGGGCAACAGAAAATATAATGGGCTGTCACCAAGCTTAGGGAGCCTATGACAAGGAAGATAACAAGGGATCCTGTAGAAGTATTGGAAATACTTTGAAAATTCTATGAAAATCTATATAAAGCAGAGAATTATGGAAATCAAAAGGTACAAATGGAAATGTTTATGGAAGAATTAAATATACCAGGCTAGAGGTACAGGAGGTTCAATTACTAACAGGATAGTAGGAGACAAGATAAAAATGGTGATTAAAAATGAAAATGGCAGTTTACGGACTCTACTGGCAGCAAGTTCAAGTAAAAGACAAGCCCACGATGCTGGAAAATCACACACATCCTTTATTGTTTTAAATAAAATATCCTGTTAAATAAAATATCCTGTTAGCTCTTTCGTTTAAACAAAGTGTTAAACTTCATCAGACAACTGTTAGTTTCACATTCACTTCCTTTATAAACTTTCTTTAGCACTGATTGGTTAAACAACTCATTAATATTAACGAAACTTAAAAATCCATTACACATGCATAACAACACAAGCACCTGTTCGTTCTAAATGCATCTGCCTACTACTGCTTATAATTATTGAATTTATAAATAAAGTATGAATGACTATAAAGTAAAGTTCATTTGACATCTTATGTAAACAACGTAAAACCATTGCTGAAAACTTTTTTCTAATAAGTATTTTTATGAACTGGATTTTGGTGTTAAAAAACTGCATGTAATTCCAATAGCTTAAAATCTCATAAGAACATTTCTTAAAAATGACTGACTACACCTATTTCATAAATATGTACAAATACAATAAATTAAATATAATAAATATTTAAAAATATGTAAAAAAAAAAAACTTGCAAAAAGTGAAAAAACCTTGTGTAAAATAAAATAAAATGTACATATATAAATAAGATTCAACTAGCTGATGCTATCGTCACTTTTTTTCCTTTCAAGAGCCTTTAACTTCAGCACAGGGGCTATTGAGCTACACTCATTCAGACCTGGCCATCTATCTGTAAACAGATTTGCCACTGGATATTCACATCCCGACCCCACCCCCTGCCCAGAAAACCACAGTGAAAAACTTCTCTAAAGCAAATTTCACACTCCTCAAAACAGAGGTGGAATCCTTCAAAGCCCCCCGGGCCTGTTGAAAATACGGCCCAGACCGCAGAATCCTTTATAAACGCATTCTATGAACACCTTCA
The DNA here is from genome assembly GCF_019279795.1 of Protopterus annectens. Classification (NCBI taxonomy): domain Eukaryota; kingdom Metazoa; phylum Chordata; order Ceratodontiformes; family Protopteridae; genus Protopterus; species Protopterus annectens. The sequence goes on along the minus strand of NC_056733.1, from coordinate 480,179,604 downwards.
GGAATGCATGGATCATGCAATCCCAAATAAAACCAAGACCCAATCCTCCAAAGGCAGATGTCCTGTCTGGTGGACCCCAGCCATAAACAAACTATACAATAGAAGGAGGAAGCTACTACATGATAGAGCAAAATCCCAAAAAGGGAAGGCATCTCTGATCAGTATTAGCAAAAAACTACGGGCACTTATAAAATCGTCTAAGGCCAGCTTAGAGAGAAAAATTGCACAGGACACTAAGGATAATCACAAGGCTTTCTTTAGTTATGTTAGGAACCTGGGTGGGAATTCCCAGATATGCTCAGAATTAGTCCAAAATGACAAAAAATACACCGAACCCACAGACATTGCCAACATCCTAGCTGACAGGTTCAGCGCAAACTTCTCGCCCTCCCTCCCCACCAAAAGGGCAAATATCTATCCCAGCAGAGTGCTGCCCCCCTGACATCTCAGATGTCCAGGTAAGAGCCGCCCTCTCCAAAGCAAAAAACACAGCATCAATGGGACCAGACGGTGTCCCGGGCTGCGTCCTACATGAACTCCAAGAAGAGCTAAACCCAAATATAAAACTACTGTTCAATCTCAGCCTTACTACAGGATATGTACCCAAAGAGTGGCGTATAGCAACAGTGGTCCCTCTCCACAAAGGTGGTGCCTCAACGGATCCTGGAAACTATCACCCCCATAAGCTTGACTAGCTTGGTCTGCAAAGCTATGGAAAAGATCATCATGGACCTCATAAATAAAGATATTGGGGACGTACAGACATTGGATCCTACCCAGTTTGGCTTTGTTAAGGGCAGATCCTGCCTCTTAAACCTGGTCGATTTCTTTGAAACAGTCACCAAGGCCACTGACGAGGGGAAGGTGGTCCACACAGCCTACCTGGACCTCGCAAAAGCTTTCGATAAAATACCCCACTCGGGCATTATAGATAAGCTCACCAGCTTAAATATAAACCCCTATGTCACTAGATGAGTTGCAAACTGGCTCAAGGACAGAACCCACATGGTTAGAATTGCTGGAGCCATGTCAGACTCCAAACCAGTTACTAGTGGCGTCCCACAAGGCTCAGTCCTGGGACCTCTCTTGTTCGGTATATATTTCTTGGAGGTACAGGCCAACACGGAAGGACTGTGGCTGACCAAGTTCGCAGATGACTGCAAACTGGGCGCCATAATCGAGACTCCAGCCGACACAAGCATCCTCCAAAACAGCCTCATAGAAACAGACAACTGGTGCCAGAGCCGTGGCCTCAAGCTAAATGCCAAAAAATGTATAGTCATCCCCTTTTGCAAAAGTGCCCACAAATTACCACATAGGTGGTAATCCATTAAGTACGGAAGAAGTAATTAGGGACCTGGGGACCCAAGTTGATAGCAATCTCTCATTTGACAACCACGTGGCCAAATTGGTTAGAAAAACATTTTATATAGCCCACCTAATCATGAAGGGATTCACATCTAGATCAGGGGAGGTCATCGTGCCTCTTTACTCATCCCTCATCAGGCCCATAATTGAGTACAATGCCCTTTTTGGGATGTACCTTACCAGACACCTGCAGCAACTGGAAAGACCCCAAAAGTACCTCACCAAGAGGCTCAAAGGGCTCAAACAGATGCCATATGCTGCCCGGTTAAAGAAACTCCAGCTCTACTCAGTGGCATACCGCCTGCTCAGAGGCGATCTGTGCCTGACGTATAAAGCCATGTCCAACCCGAATTAATGGACATGCTGCACCTCAGAAAATCCAAATCCCATCAAGCTACGCCGAGAGACTTGAACCTCAGCACTGAAATAAATAGGACATGCTGGAGGGACAGATTCATAACCCAGAGGCTCCCTTCACTCTGGAATAAAATCCCAGTCCAGGTTAGGCAGAGTCCCTCATTGACTCTCTTCAAGAGGAATCTTGATGAGTGGATGAGAGATCGTAGGTTTACCCCGGGTATCACTTCTGTGTCACTGCTAGACAGAGGCACAGTATACTAACCTCGAAAAAGGGCATAGCAAAATTAATTTAAAATGGGTGGCGAAAGCCAAACACACTCTGGCTAGGCTTATAAATGCCCTAGGGCAGATAGCCTAGTATGAACCTATGAACCTGAGCTCTTTATCTCTAAAAGTAGCCTCCATGGCTTGTTGTCCTGTATAAGTACTGAATCTACAGCCATGAAGCTAAACTTGTGTTCATTATTACAATTAATGTGTTTAGCCAAGGCATTGTTCTGATTTTGTCTCTCTACAACATATTCCTGTTCACAAATTCTCTGCCAGAGTTTTCATTCCGTTTTCCCAATGTAGAAACACTGGCAGGAAGAGCAGGAAGCCAAATAAACTACTGCTTTGGAACAACAATTGTATTTACTATTCACGTAATATACTGTGTCTCTCACTACGAAACTGTTAGCTACTTGAACCTTGTGGCAGCAGGAACATGCCCCACACACTTGGTCATTCCTTGTCCCCCTCGTAGCTCAGCTCCCTGCTTTATTTTAAGTAGATCTTTAAAATTAGGCCCCTTCCCATATATAATCGTGGGTTTATGCCCCACATATTGTCTCATGTAGGAATCTTCCTGTAGTATGGGCCAGTTTTTTCAAAGATTAATCTTCAAGCTTGGGCCTCCTTACTATAACTAATGACAAGTGCTTTAGTAAAATCTGATGAAACTTATTTTGTTTCATGAAGACTAACATTCTGAGAACTAGACTCACTGAGAACTACTTCTGTATGAGAATCTATCAAATCTACAGATGTATGTTGCTTGTCTAGTACTGGACTGAAATGACCATTCAGTCTTTTGGTTTTAACTTCTTCCACTAATTCCTCAATTAATTTCACTGGCTAAGCCCTTCTAAGGAACATAGAAAATCACACTCATCAAGGAAGTCTTCAAAAGAGGTGGTCATCCGAGCAGCTGGAACTAGCTGCCCCTTGACGACCGACCTCTTTTGATGAAACGGATGTGAGCTACTAAAGTGGAGGAAGGAATTGGAGTAAGTTTCCTTCCTAAAGATTCTAGCCAAATATCTATTGTTGGAAAAATCTTTACTTAATGAAATATCCATGTAATCAATGGACTGAGTGCTGTACTTCCATGTAAAGTGAAGGAAAGTGGTAGTTTCATTTATGTAAGTCAGAAAATTCTCCAAGTCCCTACTAGAATCCTTCCAAATTAGGCATATACCGTCCTGAAATCGAAGATATAACCTAATTTTTGGGAAATGACCTGACTGGAACATGTACTTCTTCTCCCAGTACGCCATTACAACACTGACGAAAGCCCCGCCAAATGGAGAACCCATGGCCACCCCTCTGCTCTATAGGTAGTAATTATTGTCAAAGCCAATAAAATTTTTACTGAGAACCAGTTCTAAAGAGTTCAGAAATTAAAGTAATGGTGTCATGAGTTACCTTGTGTTCTAAGAGCATCTCATTCACCCATTCCAAACCAATATCTTCAGGAATGACAGTATAGAGGTCTTTGACGTCAATAGTCACCAAAGTGTCATTGACCTCAGACAATTTCATTCACCTATGCTAGGAAACTCCACGAATCCTTACAAATCTGTGGTTCCTTCTCTATAATTTTCTTAAGTTCATAATCCAAATATTGGTCACAGGATGAAGTGATGGAATCCCTATGTCCACAAGTGGTCTCATGGCAGGGTTAGACAGACCCTTGTGAATTTTAGGGATGCCAAAGAAGACAGGTACGCTGGGTGTAATGATATTCAAATAGTTGTAAAGGTGAATGTCTATTCTCCTTTCCATGAAAATGTCACTTAACTGTGAATGAATCTTTTTGTATGCTCCATTCAACTCATTCAATTAAACTTTTTATATGAATCAGTATTCAAAATCTCCTGCATTTTCTTTAATACATCTCCACTCCCATGATAGCCACCCCTCCCCCCCTTGTCGGGTTTCATAACCCTTATTTTTTTCTCTTTGCAGAAACTCTAAAGCAGTTAACTCACTTTCATTTAAATTGTTCACTTGATATGTATTCTTGTGTTTCTGCAAACTTTTAAGCTCTATTTGACATAATTTCTCATATAAGGTGAGTTTGGGGTGGATGGGGGGTTATGGATCAAACGGATATTCCATATGATATCACTAGTTCTGTGCAAATTGTCATGATACAATAAGGAAAAATTCACCTTTCTCAAAAACGATTCCATGTCTAAAACAGTTGTAGTGAAATCAAAAGATCTTGTTGGCATGAACATCATGCCTCTAGCTAATAAATTTGCCACATCTGTGTCAATGTTCACATCAGAGTAATTATAAACTTTAAAATCTTTCTGATTGTTAAAAACAATGGTGCAGTCATCATTTACTAATTCTTGAAAATCATCTTCTCCTTGAAGCAAATAAGTGGGTCCAAAATCGGTGGGAGGCAGATCCACTGCTACATTTATGTCCTCCAGTTCCTCCTCTTGGGCCTGGCCCCTTGAAAACCCATCTCTTGGTAACCACCTTGTGCGCCTTGCCTCAGTTGAGGGTAATTTTTGTTCCAAAGTCTTTCTGACCTTCTTGGACCAATGTATTCTAGGTCAGAGTTTAGGAACTCGTCACCACTTTCTACATCAATATCTGATGGACACTCAGTATTTTGCCTTAAGTTATCAGAAGGATGGTTTCTTTGAACAAAATTATAATTTTTGCATTTAAACTGAGAAGCTGGTGGTTTTAGGTATGTCAACCCATTAGCATAGTCATTCAAGTCCCTCTTTTAGTTTGTTAGTCCTTCCCCTTTTAAGGTTATCTATGTGATGGTCAATGCTGTTAAAAATACGTGAATATTCATATTTAAAAATATCGAAAGAAATGTAATCACGTATACTTTTATCTAACAAAGCCAACGCATTGCTTAGAGTGTTGATTTCTTTATCGTTATATTTTATCAACAACTCTAGCACTTCAAATACAAACCTGTCAAATAATTTAAGCAAGTCAATGTGCAAAAGTGAATCAGGGACTAGCCCCCTGTAGGATACTTAAATAGTCGTAAACCTTTGGGAATGATTTTCAGTCTGAGACATTCCTTCAGGTAAGCATTTTCTAATTGAAGCTTTTTACATCTCAGTAGTTTTTGATCATATTCATTCAGCTTACTGGCAGTTGTAGCTTCAGCTTGCTAGTGGTTCGAAGAAAAAGAAATAGAAGCATCAAGCCAGTCATTAAGTTGGGGAATTTAATTTCTAGAGGCCAAACCAACTCCACCGGCGTTGTTATTGGTGGCTGGTCTCCCTGCTAACCTGTTGGAATCCTTCACTGGCTGTGATAAGTCATTTTTATTAAGAGAACTCTTTTGTTCTCTTACATTGTGCTGTTCTGTTATAGCTAGGCAGAGCGGAGTGTTTAAAAAATCCATACCTGGAGAAACAGCTCCTCCCAGTGTTCGAATAGGTGCAGGAGATCCTGAAGCACCCTGTTCATGGAAACATTCATAAAGCACATCAGTTCTTTGTGAAAGTTGCAAAATTAGGGCAGTCAAATTTCCTATACTTTTTTCTGTAGATTCCTGTTGATTATGCTCTGGTGGAATAGCTGCTAAAGAGGTGTCCATCACACTACCAGATACCATACTCCAAAAGAAACAGAAAAAAACACTCAAAACTGAATAAAAATGAAAACGTCAGTTTACGGACTCTACTGGCAGCAAGTTAAAGTCAAGCCCACGATCCTGGAAAATCACACAAATCTCTTATTTTTTTAAATAAAATATCCCGTTAGCGCTTTCGTTTAAACAAAGTGTTAAACTTCATCAGACAACTGTTAGTTTCACATTCACTTCCTTTATAAATTTCCTTTAGCATTGATTGGCTAAACAACTCAATATTAATGGCACTTAAAAATCCATCACATATACATAAAAACATAAAAACACAAGCACCATGGCAAGATCAACTGGAATCTACAGAAAAAAGTACAGGAAATTTGACTGCCCTAATTTTGCAACTTTCACAAAGAATTTATGTGCTTTATGAATGTTTCCATGAACAGGGTGCTTCAGGAGCTCCTGCACCTATTCGACCACTGGGAGGAGCTGTTTCTCCAGGTATGGATTTTTTAAACACTCCGCTCTGCCTAGCTATAATAGAACAGCACAATGTAAGAGAACAAAAGAGTTCTCTTAATAAAAATGACTTATCACAGCCAGTGAAGGATTCCAACAGGTTAGCAGGGAGACCAGCCACCAATAACAACGCCGGTGGAGTTGGTTTGGCCTCTAGAAATTAAATCCCCCAACTTAATGACTGGCTTGATGCTTCTATTTTTTTTTCTTCGAACCACAAGCAAGCTGAAGCTACAACTGATGGTAAGCTGAATGAATATGATCAAAAACTACTGAGATGTAAAAAGCTTCAATTAGAAAATGCTTACCTGAAGGAATGTCTCAGACTGAAAATCATTCCCAAAGGTTTACGACTATTTAAGTATCTTACAGGGCTAGTCCCTGATTCACCTTTGCACATTGACTTGCTTAAATTATCTGACAGGTTTGAGTTTGAATTGCTAGAGTTGTTGATAAAATATAACGATAAAGAAATCAACACACTAAGCAATGCGTTGGCTTTGTTAGATAAAAGTATACGTGATGACATTTCTTTCGATATTTTTAAATATGAATATTCATGTATTTTTAACAGCACTGACCATCACATAGATAACCTTAAAAAGGGAAAGACTAACAAACTAAAACAGGGACTTGAATGACTATGCTAATGGGTTGGCATACCTAAAACCACCAGCTTCTCAGTGTAAATGCAAAAATTATAATTTTGTTCAAAGAAACCATCCTTCTGATAACTTAAGGCAAAATACTGAGTGCCCATCAGATATTGATGTAGAAAGTGGTGACGAGTTCCTAAACTCTGACCTAGAATACATTGGTCCAAGAAGGACAGAAAGACTTAGGTACAAAAATGACCCTCAACTGAGGCAAGGCGCACAAGGTGGTTACCAAGAGATGGGTTTTCAAGGGGCCAGGCCCAAGAGGAGGAACTGGAGGACATAAATGTAGCAGTGGATCAGCCTCCCACCGATTTTGGACCCACTTATTTGCTTCAAGGAGAAGATGATTTTCAAGAATTAGTAAATGATGACTGCAATCAGAAGGATTTTAAAGTTTATAATTACTCTGATGTGAACATTGACACAGATGTGGCAAATTTATTAGCTAGAGACATGACGCTCGTGGCAACAAGATCTTTATTTCACTACAACTGTTATAGACATGAAATTGTTTTCGAGAAAGGTGAATTTTTCCTTGTTGTATCATGACAATTTGCACAGAACTAGTGATAACATATGGAATATCAGTTCGATTCATAACCCCCCCATCCACCTCAAACTCGCCTTATATGAGAAATTATGTGAAACAGACCTTAAAAGTTTGCAGAAACACAAGAATACATATCAAGTGAACAGTTTAAATGAAAGTGAGTTAACTGCTTTAGAGTTTCTGCAAAGAGAAAAAAATAAGGGTTCTGAAACCCGACAAGGGGGGGAGGGGTGGTTATCATGGGAGTGGAGATGTATGAAAGAAAAATGCAAGAGATTTTGAATACTGATACATATAAAAAAAAGTTTCATTGAATGAGTTGAACAGAGCATACAGAAGGATTCATTCACAGTTAAGTGACATTTTCATGGAAAGGAGAATAGACATTCACCTTTACAACTATTTGAAATCATTATACCCAGAGTACCTTTGTTCTTTGGCATCCCTAAAATTCACAAGGGTCTGTCTAACCCTCCCATGAGACCACTTGTGCACGGTAGGGATTCCATCACTTCATCCTGTGCCCAATATATGGACTATGAACATAAGAAAATTACAGAGGAGAAACCACAGATTTGTAAGGATTCGTGGAGTTTCCTAGCATAGGTGAATGAAACTGTCTGAGGTCAATGACACTTTGGCGACTATTGACGTCAAAGACCTCTATACCGTCATTCCTCAAGATATTGGTTTGGAATGGGTGAATGAGATGCTCTTAGAACACAAGGTAACCCATGACACCATTACTTTAATTTCTGAACTCTTAGAACTGGCCCTCAGTAATAATTGTATTGCCTATGACAACAATTACTACCTACAGAGCAGAGGGGTGGTCATGGGTTCACCATGTGGCGGGGCTTTCGCCAATGTTGTAATGGCATACTGGGAGAAGTAGTACATGTTCCAGTCAGGTCATTTCCCGAAAATTAGGTTATATCTCTGATTTCAAGACGGCATATGCCTAATTTGGAAGGGTTCTAGTAGGGACTTGGGAGAATTTTTTAACTTACATAAATGAAACTACCACTTTCCTTCACTTTACATGGAAGTACAGCACTCGAGCTTTATTAGAAAGTAACTTAGGAGAACAAATCAACTGAGAAGCCTTGTAAGAAGCTACAGACACCACCGATGGGGCCAGCAGAAGGACACCTGTACAAGAATTTACAGTCTTCAGGCACTCTATAAAACCTATCAGGTTTCTTGGGGGCAGGGGACTGAGAGTTAGGTGCCTTAAAAGCATTAAAGTCATCCAACAAAGTAGACAAAATGGGAGGGAGATCAGAAGGTGTCAAACTCCATCTGCAGTAGCTCAGAATACCTTTTTTGTATCTCAGAAACATGATCACAATCCCATTTAAAGAAATCCATTATCCTAAATTTGTATCCCCAAAAGAAATCTCTTCAAAGGGAGTATCAGGACTGGTGGATTCCTCTCCCTCTGCTAAAGGGAAGGGAATCTGGGAGTAGTAAGCAAGGAATTCTCATCTGAATCCGCCCCCTCCTCAGAGGAATTCTGTTCTCTGGGTTTCTTAAGGGGTAGAGGACCAAGGGGGGCTGGAACAGAAACTCCCCGAGAAGGTTTTAAAGCTATTAAACCACTAAACCCCTGAGTGAACGACTGCCACTCACTCTGTGGATCCTTAGGAGTTGGAGAAATGTGTTTAGTTTTTTAGCTTCTTCTTTAATGGGACATCTGCCTTATAAAATATAGAAGGCTCCAACCCCACACAGCATTCAATAATAATAGTAGTAGAGAATTCTTCTCAGACTAAAATTTTAGGAACACCCATAAGCCTCTTGGAGATATTCAGCCATGGTTCCCCCCCTGAACAACCGAAAGGGATATCTGCAATGCCTCTTCTGAAGTGCCTATAGTCGGATCCCCACCAGCCTCCAACACAGTCATGGCAGAAGAATCCAATTAAGAAGTTGGGTGAACCTCCTGGCTTTAACTCACCTAGGGAGAGATGTCCTGCAGAGGCTGTACAGCAGAAGATTACAGCCTAGATTTCTTGGCCTTTTTCATGGAGACTTCTCCCTCAGAGCAGGAAGTTCCCTCCATTGTGTCTTTAGCAAGAAGCTTAACACATTGATTCTCAAAATAAAGCGCCACAGAAGAAATCCTACAACGAAGAGACTTGGGAACAAAGGCCTGATATATTGAACAAGAAGACTGATTGTGTGAATTGCCAAGGCAAAACAGACACGGTTCATGATGATCTTTTATGGGGTATCTGTCTCCCACAGTGGCATTTACCCTTCTTGGATAACAAGAAACCCACAAGCAACAATATAGTAAAAGAAAGACAAGACAACAAAACTCCAACTGGGCACTTATATGTAGAGGCTTGGTAAACCAAGAACAGAACAAGCATTCAGACCGATGATCAAGGGATGGCATCTGTTCTGGCGGCAAAGAAGTTCTGAGGATGATACATCAGAACATCACCTTTATGCCCTACGCTACTCTAGGAGCATATTCATGACACATGGCGTACCATAATAAAGGCTTTGGTATACTGGCCGGACGTCAGGCTGCCCTTGGCAGAGGATTCCTAGTGTAATAAATACTGCAACATTGAAATGGAAGAACATCTGCCTTAATGTCTTCATGGGGCAGAGGACTCCATAAACTCCAAAGACTCTTGTCTTGGGGGAAAGGGTTTGCTAGGAGTGTCTATACAAGCAATTTCCCTAGGTACTGCTGGATAAGAACATTTCAGAAGCCTTGATAGGAGTTAACTTCTCTTAAACTGGATGATACGTAGACTTTCGCTTTTCCTTTTTTTATCCTTTCTTTATCTTTGTCCTTATCGGGTATTGGTGCTGAGGAAGAAATGGCAGAAGAGAGTCTGGAGGCAGAAGGCCTTTAACCACCAACTTGTTTTTTTTTATTCAGTCAGAGTTCTGGCACTAAAATGTTTACATATGGGGCCAGTCAACAGATAAATGCGACACCTCCAAACCATACCAAACAAGGTTCATGAAGGTCCTGTAGCAGGATTCTATGGCTGCAGAGCTTAAGTTTTTAAATCCTCGTTTCCCTTCTTTATCCAGGCTAGAAGAAACTACATCAAATTGCCAACTACAAACATCACCTACCCACAACTGTAAACGTCAGAAAAGGAATAACAAAGACAGAAATCAAGTGGCCACGAAGCCCAAGATTTGACAGTGTAGGGATAGAGATGGGAGTCAAAATAGAAGGGAATAAAGAGGAAAATAAAGCAAAGGTAGAAGCTACCTAAATTTACCTATGCATTAATGATTGCTGAACAATAATGAACAAATTAAATTTAGCACTTAGCTGTCCAAAAAACTTCCCAATTCTCTCTAACTTTTTCAAGCTGAAGAGGGAGACATCATTGACAAAATGGAGACAAACAGAACTGGAGAAGGCAGCAGGAGCAGGATTTAGGCTAGGGACAAGCTCAAGTGGAGTGGAGTTAGCAGTCACTGGAGGGCACCAAGGCACCAGTCTTATCATTCGAGTGTCCGAACAGGACCCGAGAAAATTTGTTACTGTCAAAAATGTGTCACAAAGAATGTATGTTTTCAATGGAAAACATTTCTAGAATGTGTACCTGAAATTTTAGCAATATATCCCCACATGAAAATCCCCATTACGCACTGATCTTCAATGAAAGCATTACCTATGTAGAAAAAATCAGGCTCAAAATTTCATGAAATAGAAACTTGGATTCTAAGCCAGACAATGCTTACTAAAAAGCTAAAACAAAAGCAACGTTTGCACAAAATCATAACTGCAACTACAAATATACTTTGTTATCAATAAGTTATTTCAAGTCACACAAGTTTTATGATATTAACACAATGATCAGCAAAATTACTTCAGGAAAAAAATGAAAATCAATACTTACAAATATAGTCTTTAACAGCTTTCTCAAAAAGCTCATAAACCTTCTCTCTGTCACTTTCTTCAGATGCCATTCGAATTTCGTCCCTTAACCAGTCCAACCATATTTCTGTAAGACAAAAAAATAGTGCAGCAAATTTTTTTAAGGTAACACGAAGTCTGAGACACAAAGGTATACCAGCGTACATTCCTCAGAAATGTATTTCCACCCTGTTGAACAATGTCTGCTTACATATATTCAATGCCTCCCAGTCTACAAGTCTGCTTAAAGACAGTTGCCAAGATTCAAAATAAGTGCTCAGTAGCTTGAAGATCCTTAACCACACTAAGTGATTTAGTAAAAGGGTCCATTCAGAGCCACCCACCATGAATAACCAAGTACATAAACAAGCTGCAGTAAGCAGCTATTGCTTGCTTTAAAAATCCACTGCCTTTAGCCAGTGTCATGGTGTCGAAGAATAAAGCCCTTATTATGGCCAAGGAAACCTGTGTTCAATTAGTGGCTCAGGCACTGGAGGATATGCCTGCACATCCTGGGATAGAAGGGAACAGGTGTGTATCTAGGAACACACAACAGGATATATTAGGATTTCCCTACTGGAGACCACGGAAACTACTGTAGTCCCCTTTGTGGAAGTGAGGGGTGATTCAGCACAAACTACCCATTGCATGTCATATCATGTGTTGCTGGACACAAGCAATGGAGGGGTTACAGTAGCAAACCATGACAACACAACAAAGGTGTCTCAGGAATGCCTCAGTCTCCTCACTTGGCCCCAACCCATATTGAAGAAAGTCTGGGAGAGGTAGGCAGACTCAGCGAAACAAGGGAGGAACAGAGGTTGGCTGGTGGTCAGATGCATGGAGAAAAATTTTAGGGGGAGGGAGAATTTCCTTCTGATCTGACATGGCACTGAGGTCAGGCTGTAGTCATCACTAAGCTGCACAGACTATGGCAACATCAGCACATTAAAGAAAAAGACTAGCCATCTTGGCATTAAACAATTAACGCAGGACTGCCCTATCTACACAGTTCAGTGTTGCTTCATAGTTTTTCTGGATTGAGCAGTGGGCCACTTAAGACACCCACTCAGTATGGACTGAGCTGCTAGCTGTTTACATACACTGCCCAGTAATTAAAAACACCCCTTTACTGCATCCAAACAGCTTTTCCAAAAAGTACAGTTGTGTACACTTACCATAAATTTAGATGTTGAGTGTATTCACTGTTGCAGTCATTACCATTTGGGTTACCTGCCTGCAGGTAGCCCTCAGCCAGCCTGAATACCAGAGTCTTTGATTCCTGTGTCGGATGCAGTCTCTTCTTCCAGGACGTCAGGTCGTCAGGGGTATAAAACATGCAGCCGACACCATTACATCAGTTTTTCTTGCCCCAGATGTCAGGTGCCCCCATAATAGGAAGCAATTATATGTTATGTTATACCTCCATCAAAAAGCAAATACACCAAACAAGAAGGAAAGGTAGAGCCAAGAGACGTCAGGGGGCTGGAGGGAAGGTAGCCAGGACTGCAACAGTGAATACACTCGAACATCTACATTTATGGTAAGTGTACACAACTGTACTATGTTCTTCATGTTTCACTGTTGCAGTCATTATATTTGGGTTAATTCCCAAAGCTAAGGAAGGAGGGAGGAAGTCAGAGAGCATTAGGGCCAGCTAATAAGCCCTGCAAGACTGCAGTGGCAAAACCAGCTCTGGATTTAGAAAAAATAGGCATGTGGTAATGCTTGGTATGTACAGAGCTCCAGGTAGCAGCTTCTAGGATGTCCCTGGTAGGGACTCCTCTGAGGAAGGCTGTAGAGGTAGATGCAGCCCTGGTGGAATGTGATCTTAACCCCTGTAGGGTAGGTTTTCCATGGTGCTTATAGCAGAAATGAATGCAATGCGTTATCCATTTAGAAATGGCTTGCTTTGAAATGGCCTTCCCCCTCTGCCCCTGCAGCAAAGCCAACTAGCATCTGTTCAGATTTTCTGAGAGGCTTAGTCCTGTCTAAATAAAATCTAAGTTGTCTGTGCACGTCCAAAGAGTGCAGTATTCGCTCACCTTTGTTTTGTGGATTCGGGAAAAAGGTAGGCAAATGAATAGACTAATTTAGGGCCACACTACACACCACCTTGGGCATAAAAGGAAGGATTGGTCCTGAGGGAAACCCTGTCTGTATGGAAGAAAATGAAGGGCTCCACTGCCATGAGGGCCTGTAATTCAGACACTCTTCTTGCTGAAGTGATGGCTAGAAGAAAGGCCATTTTCCAAGAAAGGAATTTCAACTCTGCAGTTGCAGCTGGTTCAAATGGAGGGAGAGTGAGCTTTTCCAATACAAAGTTAAGGTCCCACGCTGGAGTAGGGGCTCGGCTGGGGGGGGGGGTCTTAAATTTTTGGCCCCTCTGAGGAATTGCTTTAGCAGGAGGTGAGAGAAGAGGGGTGGTTCAGTATTATAATGTGCTGAAATGGCAGAGGCATGAATTTTAATTGATGAGAAGGACAGGCCCTTGAGGAGCATTTCTGTTAAGTACTGAAGAATATGAAGTAAGCTGGGCATTGTTGTGCCCATCCCCTAAGTCTGGCTCCAGGAACAGCATCTTTTCCACTTTTTAGCATAACATTTCATAGTACTAGGCCTTCTTGCTTCCAGAATGACATCTAGCACTTGCTTACTGAGGGATGCTATTGGGGAGCTCAAGGAATTAGCCAGGCTGCAAGGTTCAGGGTTTGAAGCTGAGGGTGCAGAATCTGGCCCGCCTGCTGGGACAGCAGGGAAGGTGTCTGAGGTAGGTGCCATGGTTCCAGCGGTATCACAATGTGCAAGAGGGGGTACCAATGCTGGCGTGGCCAGTATGGTGCAATCAGTATTGTCCTTGGCTTGTCCTGTTTGATCTTTAGCAGAACCTTCGAGAGGAGAGGCAGAGGGGGAAAGGCATAAACCGAGAGGCTTTCCCAGGTAAAGGACAGGGGATCCACTTTCCAAGCTTGACTGTGGGGAGTCCGTGTGCAGAATTTGTCCAACTGGTAGTTTTGAGGGGAGGCAAACAGGTTCATCTCTGGAGTCCCCCATTTGTTCCTCAAGAGGTTGAATATTTTTGATTCCAGTTTCCATTCGTGTGGGTCCATGAGATTTCTGCTTAGGTCATCTGCCAGTGAATTTAGCTTGCCTGGCAGGAATTGAGCTTGTAGGTGCAGTTGGTAGTTCAAAGCTGTATTCCACAGAGCCATGGCTAGTCTGCAGAGGGTACGAGTGGGTTCCTCCCCTGCTTATGTACCACATAACTGTGGTGTTGTCTGTCTTTACCAATAATTGTCTTGGAAGGATGTGGTCTTTGAAAGCTGTCAGGTAATTCTGTACAGCTAGCATTTCTTTTTGGTTGATATGCAAGTGCGTCTGACTCTGGTTCCATTTGCCCTGAATGCACTGCCCTGCCAAGTGAGCCCCCCATGCATAGTCTAATGCATCTGTTGTTAGGGTTTGGGCAGCAGGGGGTAGAGTGAAAGGGAGCCCCTTGTTGTGGTAGCAGGCCTCTTCCCACCAAAGGAACTCTATCTTTATACAAGCAATGATAGGAATCATTGATTCCAGGTCCTGAGAATGTTGGCACCATAGACTTTTTAGATACCATTGTAGTTTCCTCATATGCAGTCTTGCATATGGAATTAGTAGAATGCAAGAGGCCATGAACCCCAGGGCTTGCAGAATTTTCCTTGCAGATAGCTGGGTCTTTGTGGCCAGTAGTTTGAAGTAGGCTGTCACATAAACTTGTTTCACTGGAGTGAGGAAAGCCATCTGGGAAGTTGTGTTCAAACTTGCTCCCAGGAATACAATCTGTTGGCAGGGTACTAGGTGAGATTTCTTTTCGTTTATGGTGTACCACAGTGAGGTTAGAAGCTTCTTTACGAATGCCAGATGTTTTAATAGCAAGTCCTGGCTTTCTGCCTGAATCAGACAATTGTCCAGGTATGGGTATATTTGAATATTTCTCTGCCTGCAAAATGCAATGGCTGAAGCTAGACACTGTGAATACCCTGGGTGCAGTAGATAACCCAAAGGGAAGTGCAGAGAACTGATAGTGCATGGAGCCTGCCCTGAAGCGTAGATATTTTCTGCAAGATTCCCTTATTGGAATGTGCAGGTAAGCTTCCTTTAAAAGTCTAAAGTTGCCAACAAAGCATCTTTGCCTAGCATAGGAAGCAGGTATTGAAGTGTTAGCATTTTGAATTTTGGGATTACCAAAAAGGTGTTTAGAATAGAGAGGTCCAGGATAGGATGCCAGGAGCTGTCTTTTCTGGGTACCAGGAAAAGTCTTGAATAAAAACATTGTCTTCTTTCTTCTGCTGGGACAGGATGAATAGCCCTGATACTTAGAAGAGAAAAAGAGAACCTGCTGCTGAGCCTCTGCCCACTGATTTGGGGGTAGGTCTGGCCAACCATTTGGGGCTGGTAGGGTGTGGAAGTGGAATCTGTATCCTTGGAAAACTATATTTAAAAAACATTTGCCCTGGGTTACGAGTTCCCAGTTTTTTGCATGCAGGGTGAGCTTTCCTCCTAAGGGAGCAGGCAATTGAGCAGGGCATGGAAGGGTTAAGGTTAAGTCATTGTGACATTTTTATGTAGGGGGGTGTCTTGCTACTTTCTGCTTTGGTAGTGGGAGCCCCCCACTGCTTAGGCCTGTGCGTAGTCAGAGACTGTAACCTAGGTGGTCTGCTGTTCCTGGGTTTGAACTGAGAAGGCCTGGAAGAGACTGGAAAGGACCAATTCTTTGAAGGCCAATGCCTACTAAATCTGGGAGGCTGTACTTGCAGGAAATCTTTAACAGTTTGCATAGATTTAGCTTTTTCCTCCATCTTTTTGAGGACTTTTTCTACTTTATTGCCAAACAGGCAGGCGGTCTTGGTTTAAGGAAGCATCCAGTAATTTAGCTTTAACATGATCTGGCAAGTTTTGCTCCTTAAGCCAAGCATGCCTTCTAAGTACAGACCCAGTGACAGCAGCCCTGCAAGATGCTTCTGAAGAATCAAAAACACATTGCAAAGTATGTTTACCAACTTGTTTAGCAGAATGCATTAAATCCTGTAATTCTTTGTGTTCAGCACAGTCAGGAATCAACATCATTTTCTGTTTAAGCAGTCCCATAATATGCTGCTGGTACTTTAACACATGAAACTGGCAATTTAAAGCCCTACTGGCCAAAGTAGCAGAAGTGTATACCTTCTTACCCCATCTGTCCAAGGCTCTACAATCTCTATCAGAAGGGGTAGGATTGTTGGCAGCAGTAGCCTTAATGCCCTTTGGACCTTGGGAAATGGTCTCCCGATCAGGAGTAGGATTCTTGAAGAGGAACATGTGAGAGTCCGGTACTCTGTAATACCTGTCAGGTTTTCTGGGAGCTGGAGGTTAAGTGTCTGGGGACAGGCTAGATTCCAAGAAAGCGTCATCTACAATGTCCAGAACAGAAGGGATAGCTAAAGGCCTGTGTTGAGGAAGGAGCAAGAATTCCCTAAGCCTCTTTTTGGAGTCAAAGTAATCTTGGCTTTCCCAGCGGAAATGCTCCCTAAGAGTGTGCAAGGTTTCACCAAAATAAAAACTTCTGGAGGGGAAGCAGAGGGAATGGAATCCTCTGCACCAGAATCCTCACAAGTAGATAAGGGCAAAACCTGGTAATCAGAAGAAACAGAAATGTCAGAATCCTGACAAGAAGAATCAGAAGGAAAATCAGTTCTAGGTCTCTTACAGGGGGAAGGCTGGCTTCCCTCTAATTAAAGTAATAAGGTCTTCAGTCATTCTAACCATTTGTTTTTTTAGGCATATGGGCCTGGACGTCGTATTTTTAGGCGTGGGTCGAGTTTTAGGCTTGGATGAAAAGATGGTGTCGGTTTAAAATGCAAGTCTGTAGGCCTGAATACACCCTCAGAAGCCGGTGCCTACACAGCGGCTCCGGACCCATCCAAGGTCGAGACATCCACAGGTTCCATAGTCGAAGAAGCATCTCGCGGCATACCGGACTCCAAATGGGTCTCAGTAAAGGCCTGCGAATCTGAAGTAGCGGGCATCAAAGGCTGCATAAGCGCCTTACTGAGTACCGGCAAACTGGCGACTAGTTTAACGGACGCATCGTCGGCAGTTTTGGACCTATGCGGTCTGTCTCTGTCTTTATCCTTACGCTTTTTCGGAATGTCGGATGGCTTACCAAAGCCATTTCTGGATAGTTAAACTGAGTACCAAAATAATTTGCAGCAAAAATAGACCGTTGACGAATAGTTCGAGGGTTGAATAATGCAGAAAACCGACAGCGAGGGAAGACGTGGTCTGGGTCTAATCAAGGAATGCAGTACGAATGAAAATCTTTGAGGTATTTGCTTTCCACAGGGAAGACAATTGTTAACTTTTACTGACATCGGTTAAGAGCAAGAAAAAGGTTCCCCAACGGGGTACTTGAATTTTTTGAAGACTTTGGTTCTGAAACTCGAAAACGAAAATTTCAGGAGTTGCCCGACCGGCACTTGTGAACTGCTTCTGCTTCGGGCACCACGCGGCAAGAAAGACTGATGTAATGGCGTCGGCTGCATGTTTTATACCCCTAACGACCTGACGTCATGAAAGAAGAGACAGCATCATATGCAGGAATCCAAGACTCTGGTATTCAGGCCGGCTGAGGTCTACCTGCAGGCAGATAACCCCAAATGTAATGACTGTAACAGTGAAACACAAACAACATCGTATGAAGCAGCCAAGCATCGACCCTACCCTGAGGAGGGTGCTGGATACAAGCTGTCTAGTGCCGAAGCTCCGAGGGGCAGACAGCTCTGACAACACTGTAGTAGACCATGCCCCCCCCCCCCCATCCAACAACACTATGGCTCTGGGACTCCTCTCACTCTGAAGGAATAGGAACAGAACTAGTCAGGAAAACTATCATAGTCGAAGACCTAGCCATCTTCGGATCAGACCCTGACTTTCTTAGATCCAAGGGTTCTGAAACCATAGGACGAATAGGAGAGGATAATATGACTACATGGGAAGTGGAGTGAAGAATCATGGATCCGATGGGAGACTGAGCCTCAACGACTCATCTATATCTGAGCTCTGAGGAACTTCCTCATCATCCTAAGTCAGTCTCGGAAAGACTTCTGGAGGGTCTCACAGAAGAGGTAGTGGACTGTGGCCTTGATTCTCCCTTCGGTGTAATTTGAAGAAAAGGGGGAATGGAGCAGAGGGGATACTTGATAAACAGTGAACCCAGGTGAGCAGGCTTGTGCAGACTTTTAAGTACAGAAATGGGATCTTTAGAAAAGGGTAGGAGCAAATTATATAGGAAAAAATGTGAATTGTGGGATCAATACATGCAGAGAAGGAACAAGGTTTAAAAGAAGGCAGGATGTGAATTAGTTATGTAATGCTTGACTGACAATGTTCGGATATATTGTAAGTGATGCATAATACTTGCAGCTACAATTGTTATCATGGTTTGTAATGTATAATGTTTGCAACCAAGACTGTGTCAGTATGGTTTATTTTCATTTATATAAATGTAAGATTGCCTGTGTTATTACATTTGTGATGGGATTAGGCGAGGTGACATTACTAATAAAACTGAATTAAGTGAAACTAGATGGATTATTAACCTACGGGCAAATTGCCCTCCAGGCTTGAACGCTGAACGCTGTTATACCTTTAAAACCAATTTTAAAAACAAGACCACCTACTATTACGTAAAAGAGAAGGTGTGTCTCACAATGAATAAAGCTACAGGCTGATACTGTTTTTGAATAAGAGAAGGTGGCATTTGCTATCTTGAAGCTCATTGGTTAAGAATACTGATAAAATAAGAAATGGAGTCCCTATCCTATATGATCTGAAGAAGGTTTTACCGAAAGTGCTTATCGAGTTATTTTGGGACTTTTAAGAGTTTCTGTATATGCTAATAGCATTTGTTGAATGAATTTTCATCTCTATTTGAGTACTATTTTGAAAATTTCAAGGTACTTATTGAGTGCTACACGTTTTTGTTCATGCATTTGTAATAGCATTTGCTATCACGGAGCATTTCAGCTGTGTTTGGGAGAGCGTTTTCCAGCTTAGAACCTTGCTGCTTCATGTACCTAAATGTTGTTTCATGAAAAGCATCTACCATTGAGTAGCACTTATCAAAGCTCCATTTTGGGATTTTGAGTAAGTGCCAACGCTGTTTTACTGAACTGCCTTTTAAGTTGTGAAATTGTCAAGAGTTTGTGTGAAAAATAAAACAGGACCGAAGGGTCAGTGTTTCATTTTATCTTTACTGAAAGTTTTTTCGTATTAACAGGACCAAATGGTCTGTGTGTTACTTTGAATAAAAAGAAAGTATTGGAAATTGACTACAGCTGTGGAGTTGCGGCTTGATTTTTTAAATAATTTCTCTGTTTTCTAGCTGCTACATTAATAGTGAGACTTGCATTGTTTCTAAGACTGTGTCAGTATGGTTTATTTTCATTTATATAAATGTAAGATTGCCTGTGTTATTACATAATAACTTAATATAAATGTTTCCTGTTAAAAAAAAAAAAAAAAAAATCTGTGAAAATTAAAAGACAGCCAGATCTGGACACTGAAGGGGTACACCCCAGAAGCTCAACCACCCCTCCCCCCACACACACAAAAACCTCTCCTGGTGTAGATCTTTACTAGGAAGTAAGCCTTTCAAAAATCATCTGACTTCCTTGTTTCATAAGATCCTTGACACAAAAGAATTCATACACAGTTACACTGTTTTTTTTTTTTCGGGTAATCTGCTCCAGACAGACTACACATAACATACCTCTCCTGATGAGGACTTAAGCCCACACTTAAGCATTTTTAAAACCTTTGTTATCTATAACAACACTGCTGCAGAAACAAACTGTACTAAATAGCAGTAGCAATGACCAGGATAAATGGCAGTATGTGGCAAAAAGAATATACTACAGCAAGAACTAAGAGTAGGGTTGCCAGCTTTTCATATGTTCAAAATGGAACATTTTTGATACAAACGTCAGATTTGTCAGGCCGAAACATACTCGCGGCCAGTACAAAGGACAGAACTGCACTTCTTTGCCTAAATAAAAGCTTATTCTTGTACCATTTTAGTTGCTTATTCTGTTTCTTATAACATTTAGGTGTTTCAGATACAGAATAACTGTTTTATGCAACTATTACATAAAATAAGAAATATTTTTGTCCTAATATCTCAGGACATTTGCCATTTTTACACTTTTTTTTACAGAACACAACTGCCCACAGAGGGATTGTCCCTCGCAAAGTGGGACAGGTGGTAACCTTAAGTAAGAGCCATCCAACTATTGAAGAGGGGGACAGCTTACAGTAAGACCAATAAGAAACAAACATTAGACTTTTTTTTCTTGAAAACACCAGAAGTAGAAAAAGAAATGAGAATACAGTAACTGACAAGAGTAGAAGCAGCAAGCTACTAAGGTGACTAAAAAACACTGATGCCTAGGAGAAAAACAATAGAAACTTAATGTCAAAAAGGGTCAGCCTGACCCAAATCCATAAGAAATGGACAATGAACAGTCAACAATAACTTTTTCAGAAAAAAAAAAATGCAACCTGGGTTCATTTCTCCCTAATGCAAGCTTGACTTGCGGAAAGAGACATCTGGAGAGAAATCGACAGCTCACAGAATTACAGGTAAAAGGGGAGGAGCTGTAGTCTGGTAAATTCTTTGTTTGTTGACTGGGTTAGCCACACTAGGCTAATATCCTCTTTTCAGGAGAGATGAAAGGAGGTATTTACAATACTAGGGGAAGTCTGTCAAGGGCGCAACATGCAGAGGTGACTAAAAACCTACAATTTCAGTCCTACTGGTAGATGAGGATAGACCTTCCCATCCCAAGACTGTTTACTTTTAGATTTCATCTAAACTAGCTTTACACTACTTATCTAAGGTTTCCTTCATTTCTATT
The DNA here is from genome assembly GCF_019279795.1 of Protopterus annectens. Lineage (NCBI taxonomy): Eukaryota > Metazoa > Chordata > Ceratodontiformes > Protopteridae > Protopterus > Protopterus annectens. The sequence continues at coordinate 480,158,480 of NC_056733.1, read as the reverse complement.
TTAATTCTATTGAAATAATTATTGTAATGGTCTGCAACATATTTATATTGCTTGTACTGTTTTGCCTCTTGACTAAATCACAATCAACAAATATGTTTTGGTCCAATATGTACAATTGGTTCTGAAGTTTAAAAATAACCAACAAAATGCAGCACAACATTTAAAAACAAAGACTCAGCCAATAAATAAGTGAATGATATGGTCTTTAACAAAACTAAACTGTACATAGCAACGGAAAATATGTTTGCTGAAATAAAAGTTAATCCCATATTCAGTTTAAATAAAGTAAAAGCATTTTACTGCTCATTTTATTAGGAGACACTGAAAATTTAACATGTTACAACCAAAGTCTAATCAATAAATGGTTAAATTATGAGCAGAAATAAATAAAAAAAAAACTGACCTTCAGAGAGTGGAAAAAGTTCACTCATTTTTTGGCAGGCACGCCTCAGTTTTATGAGTTCTCCTTCATGACGTAATAGTTTTATCAGATCAACATGACAATTATAGTCATATGCATTGATGGAAAGCTGTGAAATTAAATGAAGACATTTAAGCATGATTTTCCTACAACAGAGAACACATTTTGCATCTTCAGTAGCATCTAAACAATGAAAAGAAATGTAGATAGTAACAAGCATTCATGCAATTTAAAAACCAACATTTCACAATAAGGCACTTAACCAGACCTAATGAATCAGAACATATACCTGGGGGTACACCTCAAATGACAAACTAAATACAAACCAAGTAGCAAATACACACAGTCAAGACGATTACATCCTAAACATTTCTTAATAGAATATTTAAAAAAAAAATCCCCACACTGCACATATAAATACAATGCTACTTTGACTATTCTCTCCCTCTATTGGATTTACATTACTAGTCAGCTTTCCTAGTGCATGGCACATTGAGTTAGGGTGAAACTCAAACAATGTTTTCTTAAGGAATGCGTTTCTCCGGTTCAAGTCATGCTGGTCATTGCTTTTTAAGACTTAGGGTCTTGGAAGAACCCACACAGCAAGCTATTTGTAGTCTTTCCACCTCTACCTCCCATTATAATCAAACTATTAAAACCTGAAGATTCCCAGCGTGCGCCCACCCCCCACCCACAATCCTGATGGATCCATAAACCTAATGAATCTTTTGGGACTGATGGGTCTTATTTGTTTAGTGTCACAGATCAGCCAAAGCTAGAAGGTATGTAAACACAATACCAATAACAATGTGGATAAATGAGAAGACCATGCAGTTAACCTTTTCTAGCTTTAAAAAAATATATACTATTTTTGTAAATGAAGGGGAAAAAAATCATTATGTTTAATACAAGACTTTTTAATATCTTCATAAATAACCTACACACTGCATGTCCAAACTCCTCACTAATACAATACGCAAACGACTCCATTATTATCTCGTACTCTAACAACCTCCCCACCTCCTTGCTATTAATCAAGATTCCCTCCTTTCAGTCGAAAAATGGCTGACCAATAATCAACTACTACTCAATCCTAAAAAAAAAAAAACAAAACTTCTACTCTTCCTCCCCAAATCACTACAGCAACATAAAAATACAGTATCATCTCTCAATAATACACATCTCTGTTGAACCACATACTACACCTCTGGGTGTAATCATAGATGACCAACTAAAGTTTGACATACATATTCAGCAAACCATCAAAAAGACAGACCAAAAACTTGGTGTCTCTTATACAGACATAAAAAATACCTCGTTATTAAAGCCAAATGTTCTCTAGCACAGAATTTCCTTCTCCCAACCTTACTTTATGCAGCCCCTATTCTCACCAATATTCAATGAAATCTATTAACTAAACTTGAAGCCACCGACAAAAAATAGTCAAATTTGCTGCCAACCTTCCATATCACACTTACCACTGCTTAGCTTTAAAAAAACCTACAATGGCTTGAGCTCCATAACAAACTCCTTCTTCCCCAACTCCACCTCACACACACTACCTTAAATCAGTCCTCCCGCTGTCCTGCCCTCATGGACCTCATCACTCACTTTCACCTAAACGTAACCTGCGCAGCAAAGACCTATACCTCTTAAGACATCTACAAACCCAACAAAAATACTGGCAAACTTTTACACAGCCACTCTGTCGCCAATGCCTGGAACAAACTTCCCCTTTCTCCAAGAACAAACGGCAATTTCCTTAACTTCAAAAAACTTCTAAAGGAATTATTTACTAATTCCTGGAACTGTTCTTGTCCCACTCCCACCTAAACTACTCCCCCTCATCTTCCCCTTCCCTTCTCAGCTCTCACTTTACCACAACTACTCATTTAAGGCCTTTACGATGTTCTACCAACCTTAAATTTTTCTCCGATGGTAACTGTTAGATGCTGTTTAAATCCCAATATTACTCTTGTATTCTAACTTGTTTATTTATAACTTGTATTCCGTTTCGCCTGTGTATATACACTTGCATGTTAACAATGTATGATGTTTTGTTTTTGTATTTATCTGTGGAGTTCTTCTCCTCGGGTCTCCGCAGCCCAGTCAGACTAACCAGGTTAACAAATCTCAAATAAAATAAATAATTAGTAATACGCAATAATTAACACAAACTAGAGATGGCCACTTTTAGGGAAAGAAAAAAAAGAAAACCATTACTAGCATGACGGACAGAGGTGTTGAAAGTTAGCAGCAATTGCTTATGGCCATTTTAAGTGATTGTAGAGAAAACATGGAGGAGGATGGGATGGGCAATATAGTGTCATCCTCTGCAAATACACGGTGCAATACAGTGTCATCCTCTGCGGATACACAGTCCAGAGTGAAAAGGAGAAAGCTTATTTGAAATACAAAATAACAATTTATCAGGCATTTTGTGGAAGAACAAATTAAAAAATAAAATGGCAACATATAAACAAAAAAAAAAAAACGCTAATTACAAAGACTGCAGTACTCCAGAGAGAATCAAAAGAAGGAGACAGACATGTTTTTCAGTTTGTGGCCATAATGGCCCTTTAATTAGACTAGTATTGTTTCATATAGGATTGGTAAAAAGTTAACTTTGTTTTGTTTACAATTTTACAAGTCGTCTTTAGAACCCTTTTCTGTCTTATACGAACAATTATTCGAAAGTTATGTACTCACCATAATGATACAGCCATGTTGTCTGATCTTTGTCCGGTTCAACTGTGGGCTGCCAGATCGGACCTGATATGACCTCAGCACCAATCCGGACACTTTTCACTTCCAGGGCTCTGACTCCTCCCCTACCCATAATTCCCTTGATTTCACTTCAGTACCTCAGACCAAGTTTGCTCGTATTATACCCATATGCAGAAACATGAAAACATACAACTTCTATTCAAAACTAACTCTAGAATGTATGACAGAAAAAAAAGGATTACGTTATGGGATACTAGCAGTAAGGGTGGCGCATAGACAGGGAATGCCAGTCTCAACCCGGTCATCAGAATCCTATTTGTGACAATTTGGAAGGGGGAAAGTGGGAGGGGATGTTGAACCAGACAATCATACGTGGTTCTGTTATTATAGTGAGAACATAACCTTCGTATCCAATGTTGTCCATTTTTGTCCGATTCAACCCTGGGGCAAATTCCCAAGCATACAGACCCAGTTGGTATCGAGGAAGGACATTTCTGAGGATAGTGGAGCCAAAGGAGGAACATGATCTTGACTGTTTAAACAGCTTATAAGACAAATGCATAAGCTGCTGAATAAGTAGCTGCTTTACAAACATCATCAACAAGGAGCTACTGGCAAAAGCTGTTGAAGTGGCCACTGCTGTTGTGAAGGGAGCTTTAAGCTAGTTTGCAAAGACAAGCCCATCTTATTGTAAACAAGGAAATGCACTCAGAACATATATCAATGTTTACTGTAATGGTCTACAGTAGATCACTTAGCCACTGCTTTGCCTAACTTTGGCTTCGAGAATGCCACAAACAACTGGTCTGATTTTCTGGAGGGTTTGGTTCTATGATGGCAAAATCTCAGTTGACAATTAACATCCAGCACGTGAAGTGTGCATTCACCTTTGTTTGAAAATCTTGGGGGGGGGGCTGGTAGATTTATTGACTGATTCAGACTAGTTTCCAATGCCATCTTAGGAAGGAAAGATGCACTAGTCCTTAAGGAAGCCCTGTCTTTGTGAATGACCATGTACGGATGTTTGGAGGAAAGTGCTTACATGTCAAAGATTCATCTGGCTAAAGTAACAGCCACTAGAAAAATTGTTTTCCAGGATAGGGATTTTAAATCAGCTGACACTGCCGGTTCAAAGGGTTGTTAAGTCAGAGCTTTCAGCATGACAGTAATATCCCACGGAGGTACCAGGTCCTGATAGGAGGTCTCAGGAGAAACGTTCCTTTTAGAAAGGCATTAGAATTTCTTAACGAAGCAATGGAATTATCATTCTGGCCAATAAGAAAACTACAGATTGCTGCCATTTGCACTATAATCATTGAATAACTGAAGCTGCTCTGGAAAAGCTCCAACAAGAATTCTAAAATTGAATGAATTAGCACAAAGAAGGGGTCCAAACATTTGGCCATGGCACAAATGGAGAATCTCTTCTATTTGCTATGGTATATTTTTGTAGTGGTCTGTTTTTGAGAAGCGGACATGATCCCGCACAATCAAAATGGGAAGTGTGGCATCTCTAGCTAATGTTAGAACTGGAGGAACCACAACTCATAGCTTTCTGGTCTGTTGGAGGCAGTCAGGAAGGATGTGTCAGAAGATCTGGATAGTGGTCTAGCATTCATGAAGCAAGCACTAGAAGAGAGCACAGGAACAGAAACAAAGTTTGTCGAAGCCAGAAAGGGCCAATGAGGATCAACTTGGCCTTGCACATTTTCACTTTCTATATGAACTTGTACATTAATGGCAAAGGGTAAAAAAGCATGCAGGACACCTGGGGGCCAATTGTGGACTACAGCATCTCTTGGGGACTGTTCCTGTGGAGGAATCAGGGCAAAGTAACTGTTAAATTTGCTGTTTAGATAGTAAACAAACAAATCACAGCAAGGTTGGTCCCAGTGATGGAAAATCAAGGTTGTCATTGCGGGTTTGAGGGCCCACTCTTGAGGCATCATGATGGACCTGCTCAACTTGTCTGCCAATACACTGGATGACCCCATGAAATGCACTGTTGTTAGAAAAAACTGACAAGACACTGCCCATTTCCAAACTCTCCTGACTTCTCAACACTGGGGATACGAGAGTTCCTCTCAGTTTAATGTACCAAACCACTGACATACTGCCTCTATGTACTAATATCACGCACTTGGGGAGGACGTCGTGAAATGCCTGCAACTCTAGGACTGCTACTTATCTCCAGAACACTGATGTGAAAATTGTGCTCTGTGTGTGACCAAGTGGCTTGGATCATCTTCCCCTCAGAATGTCCCCCTCACCCTAGAAGGGCTATGACCATTGTCACAGGGAGGTCCATAAGGAACGGACATCCTTTAACTACTGAATGTGGCATTATCCACCAGGATATGTGCATCATGCAAACTGGGGTAAGCAGAATCTTGGCATGAAGTGGATGATATTGCACTGCTAAGGTCCACTGAAGAACTCTCATATAAAATCTGGCAAAGGGAATCATGAAGACTGGGGAAGCCATCAGTTCCAGATAGGGTTGCCACCCCTCTGATTTTTTTTTTCTGGACTATCCGGAAATCAAACTGATTTGCCGGTAGTCCGAAAAACACTGTACAAACTCAGGTAGTCTGTTTCAAAAAAGGAAACAGACTACCGGAGTTTATAAATCGGCTGATTTACTATGCTTTTCTGTAAAAAAGCATAGTAAATCAGCCAAAAACAGGCAGCAGGAATGGAAAAAAAGAGGGCGTTCCACATCAAGTGATGTCACCATGACATCACAAAATGGGTGGAATATGGGCAGGAGAGGGGGTGGGGTGGGCGGGGTTACTGGTGATGCGAGGGGTGTGGCTTTACTCCGGTTTTAGGAAAGGTAGCAACCCTAGTTCCAGATGATGCAAAATTAGCCTCCCTGGCACAGAGGGGTGGTGAAAAGTAATAGCTACGTACTTGCAATAACTTGGTATCCGTGTTATCCGAAAGTCACCATTCATCACGTATGGGTCTAGGATCCAACATCGGGTCACAGCCAGCACACTTAAACAACAGCTTAGCTCAAGCTCCTCCCCTCCCATAATGCTCTGCTGCCCTCTAATCCCTCAGATCGAGTTTGCCCTGGTGAAAGACAGACAGAGAAGACATGCCACCAGAAAAGGTCTACCAAAGTCCTGCCAATCCTTCAGGAAGGGGGAAGGAGGGTGGGATTGTGATGAACTGGAACTATGGATAACACAGATACCAAGTTATGGTAAGTACATAACTATTAATCTGATGTTATCCTAGTCATCATTCATCATGTATGGGTCAGAGTCCCCAGCTACCCAACATTCTCAGGCAGCCTCATGGAAGGACATGCCGAAGAACAGTGGAGCCAAAGGAAGCCCTTCCCCTAGAAACTAGGTCAAGTTTGTAATGAGAAATGAAGGTATGAAGAGAAGACCAAGTTGCCACTGCACAAATATCATCCAAGGATTGATGAGCTGAGAAGGCAGCTGATATAGCCACTGACCTGCTAGAGTGAGCCCTAACTGGTCCAGTCAAAGGAGAACCACAGGAGGAATACATGTAAGAGATGCACTGAGAAACCCAACAAGAAATGGTCATTTTTGAAAACAGCTTGGCCCTTACTGTTGACTGTAAAGGCCACAAACTATTGGCTTGAGGGACGAAAGGACTTTGTTCTGTGCAAATAAAAACAAAACTGTCGAACATCTATGGTATGTAAAATGTATTCCCCCTTATTAGCATAATTAGGAAAGAACATTGGAAGTTGGACTGACGGACTCAGGTTTGCTTTAGTGGCCACTTCTGGCATAAAGGAAGGATTGGGTTTCAAGGCCACTATCTTTATGAAATATCAAATAAGAAGGCTTAATGGTAAGAGCCTGGAATTCTGATACTCTTTTTGCTGAAGTTATCACCACCAAAAATACAGTCTTACAAGAAAGAAAGTTGAGAACACGGGATGCAGCAGGCTCAAAAGGGGGCCTAGTTAGAGACTGCAGCACCACAGCAAGATCCCAGGAAGGAGAAGGATCCTTGACTGGAGGACGCAAACAAAAAAAAAAAAAACCTTTCAAGAAGGCTTTGCAGAGGCAAGTTGAGAACATAGGTTTGTTATGGAGATGAAAATTAGAAATTGCTGCCAAGTGGATTTTGGTCATGGAGAAACTAGCACTCTCCTGAAAAAGGGAAGCCAGGAAAAGGTGGTCAGAAACAGGAGCTGAAAATGGATCCAGATTCCAACCTTTGGCCCAAAAAGAGAATTTCTTCCACTTACTTGTGTGAACTCACTTGATAGAAGATATCTGAGAAGCAAGGATAATGTCCTTCACAGGGGATGCAAGTCTGGACTTGGCAAGAATCACTGGAAATGGACAAACTAAGCTGTCAGACAGAGGGTCTGCAGATTTGGGAGCGGATGGACCAACAGATGGGGGATCAGATCTGGCATTGGATTGAGCACCCAAGGGGATGCTTCAGATGAGAACATGGAAGAGGGAACCACATCTGCAGAAGCCAGAAGGGGGCAATGAGGATTAACTGTGCCCTGAGGCATCTTAAATGGTAATGGAGGAAAGGCATAAAGGAGACCTGGAGGCCAATTGTGAGTCAGGACGTCCCTGGGGGACTCCCTCTCTGGGTGGATCAGGGCGAAGTAGCTTCTGCATTTGCAGTTGAAAGGGGAAGCAAACAGATCACAGCTCAGATGGCCCCACTGATGGAAGATCTGCTTCGTCACTAGCGGATTCAGGGACCACTCGTAAGGGGTCAAAACAGCCTGCTCAGCTTGTCCCCCACCATGTTGGATGCTCCGGAAATGTGCGTTGCAAGGAGAAAGCCCCCCTCCGAGGACATCGCCCACTCCCAAACCCTCATTGCCTTGCGACAAAGCAGATAAGAATGTGCACCCCCTTGCTTATGTTCCACACAACAACCATGTTGTCCATGTGTACTGCTGTTGTCCCTAGAGGAAGGCAATTCTGAAATGTTTGCAACAAAAGAAGGACTGCTCTCATCTCCAGAACATTTATGTGCAGTTTAGTCTCTGACTGGGATCACGTCCCTTGGACAGTCTTCCCCTGGAAATGCCCCCTCCACCCTAGGAGGGAAGCTTCGGTGGTCATCGTGGCTGTCAGAACGGGGGGGGGGCTGCCCGCTAGGAGGTCTGGAGAGTGCATCCACTATGACAGATGTCTTTGGCATACTGGAGTGAGCCATATAGGAATTAATTGGGGATGAGAGAGAGCAGACCACTGAACTGCTAAGGGTCCACTTCAGAACTCGCATGCAGTACCTGGCCAGTGGAACCAAATAAATGGCTGCTGCCATTGAACCTAGAGCTCTTAGAATAACTGACACTGGAAGATGAGTTTGCTCCAGAAGAGACTGTACATGAGACCAGATAAGAAGCACACTTCAGACAGGAAGAGCTGCAGTCTCCGAGGTAGTGTACAACTGAGTGTCAATGAACTCTAGCTGCTGAGATGGGGTCAAGGTAGACTTGGCAAGATTCACTGTTATTCCCAGCTGATTGAAGAGACAAAGAAGAAACTGTGTGATCTCCACCAGTTGATGCTGTGTGGGAGCTGTGAGAAGCCAATTGTTGAGACAGGAAACACCTGGAATCCCTGCAGCCTGAGATGAGGTGCCACCACTTCCACACAGGTGGTGAACACCCAGGGGGCTGTGGGGAGTCCACAGGGCAGGGCTCTGAACTGGAAGTGATCTGCTCCTAGGTGAAAGTGGAGAAATCGCCTGGACCGCCTCTCTATTCTGATATGATAGTACACATCCTGGAGGTCCACAGAGAACACCCAGTCATTCTTGTGCAGAAAGGACACAATGGACTGTACAGTGACCATCCAAAACTTCGACTTCTTGACTGATGGATTTAACTGAATGAGGTCCAAAATTGGACGCAGGTCCCCTGTTTTCTTGGGTATCAAAAAGGAGGAGTAAGTTCCGGACCCTCTCTGTCCTGTGGGGACCTTTTGGATGGCTCTTTTTAGAATGAGGTTGGTCACCACTAAACAGGCTCACTCTGACCAGGTGGCACATTGGGGAGAGTTCCATTTTTTGGAGGGGGGTTGGAAAAGGGAATACAGTAGCCCCTGGATATAATTTTTAGCACTCATTGATCGGTTGTGATGGTTTCCCAGGCCGAAGAGTGCAAAGATAAATGGCCCCCAACTGCCTCCAGGGAGAGTCAGTCGGGTAACACCTCAAGAGTGCTGAAAGGGCTTCTCAGAGAAAGGCTCCCTGAAGCCCTGGTTTTGCAGGCCTCTTCTGCCCCTAGGGCGGTGTTGACCATTGAAACCTCTCCTCTGTCCCCTGGAAGAGGAATCTTGAGCTTTCTGAAAGGAAGACTGCGACTTACGGGACCAAATCTTCTTGCTCCCCATTGGGTTTTGGAAAAGGACTTTTGAGGGGTAGAGAACTTGATCCCTACAGCCGTCAGTATCTTGCCTTCTTGCTCACTGTGGGTCAAAGTTTCTTTAACATCTGGTCCAAAGAGGGTTGAACCACTGAAGGGAGCATTGGTGAACAACACCTTAAAGGCCGCTGCAAAGTCACAAACAAAACCAGGCATGATGCCCGATGGCAATGCCTGTGCCCGCCGCCTATGAGGTACCCTCTGCAGCGTTGGATATTAACCTCATGGAGGAATTAGCTATGGACGTGAGCGTGGCCAACTTGGGAGAAATGGTCCTCCACAGGCATGGACTCAGAGAAGGAAGTGGTAAGCTCTTTTATCAAATCCCTCTGAAGACGGGCAAAATGTGTCAGGTAGTTTACGGCTCGCAGGCTGAATGAAGCCGATGCGAACACCCACTTTCTGAATCTATCATACACTCTTGCCTCTCGATCGGGAGGGTGGATAGATGAACTCTGTTCTGCCAGCTTTTTCTTGGTGGTAGCAGCTACCACAATCGCATCAACCGGAACTGCTTTTGACCAAAAGGCCTTGTCAGAAGGGGGACTCAAAAACTTGTCCACTGTCTTTAGCACTGGCTCCACTGTATTGGGTTCTTTACAAGCCATGCTGGCAATGAGATTGGTCAAGGAGTCATCGGGGGGACAGGACACCCAAGAGGTAGATGGGCCCATACTGAAAGCCTCCAGAAACAGCTTTTACCAAGGATGGGGGCTGGGCAAACCACCCTTGGCCTTAATCTCCAGAATGCCCCCAAAGGAGACATCGGGTGGTGACCTTGGGGACCCGTCCCCTTCACTGATATCCATGTCCTCCATGACAGACTCCATTGGAGCGTCAACATGTCTCCTCTTACATGTCCTCTTCCGAGGAACTTCCTCCATGGGAGGCTCAAGGGAAGATTCTGAAGAGGATAGGGAGAAATCCCCCCTTGGAGGCTAGGTCGAATGAGCCGACCAGGAGCGAGGGTCTGTTCAAAATCTGAGGCTGGGATGGAGCCTGGCAAGCAGGGGAGGCTACTCTGGTAGCAGAGAGAGATCTTTCCACTACCCGGAAGGCAGAGGGACTGGACGAAGCCCCCCTTCTCCCTCTCCCACGGACAACACCACAAGAGAGTAAGGAGCAGACCCCACCAGCACCTCCAACCCTCCAGAGAACACAGGACTGGAACTATCAAGAGCCGAAGCACCGAAGGGCAAAGAGCAGTCCAAAAGGCCCAGAACCCCCCCCCACGGACTCTGGGGTGACAACCCAGACAGGTGACCCACCTGCCCTGGGGGAAGGGAAGCAGAACTAGCCATAGACACTGATGAGGTAGGGATAAAGGGAGCCCCAGAAACCCCCACTGCCTCCATGCCACGCACTGGCTCCCCTAAGTCCAATCCCTGTGAGGTCAGACGAGGAGAAAATAACCAGGGAGTTCCCTAATCCTGTGGGCTGTGGAAGCCAAAAGCCCCAACTTGATTTGAGCTTTCAAAAAGGACCGCATCATCCTGTCCATTTCGAAAGAAAGGATACTCCTAGAGGATCATGAGGAAATAGAGGACCTAGCTAGAGACCAGTGTCAGGATCCCGAGACCCTTCTCCGATGGTCCGGGGAACAGCTCCGGTGTGGAAGGGTAAAACAAAGGATACCCTCCCAGAGGATCCGGGTGAAGGTCAACAATAGGATCTGACATGGGTCTCTAATCTGGCCATATCGGATCCAAGGAAAGAAAAGGGTCCAAGGATAGCTCTCGAATTTCTCAGATCCGATAGGATCAGATCTGTTACAGGTCTGCTTCAGCTTGGATCTGGAGGTCTTGGATCTGGGAGTCGACTCTCTGGAAGGCTTCGGATCCCCGGATCAGACACCGCTAAGGCTGGAGTCGGATCCAGAGACCTGGGGTTCACTAGCCTAGGTTTCTTACCAGAAACCTCCCCAAGAGGAAGAAGAGGTAGCTTTTCTCTTATGTTCAGAGAGGCCCTGCTTGGTCAAAAACTCCCTGACCAAGGGACCCCCCCCCGAGCCACACCACTGAGTAGAAAAATTTATTTTGGTGCTTGACCGGGGCCTTGATGCCATATTCAACCTCCAGGTGGCCAGCGCTGAGGCAATAGAGGCACTCCTCACTCATGCGAGTCAGAGACAGGCATCTTCTGACCGCTTAAACCCAGACAGCTTTTCAGACATCTCAATCAGACAAACACAAACCCAAGACCAATCCAAGAAACACCAGCAAAAATCGAGCACAGAGAGTCCATCCACACACAAAAGCTCACAGACAAAAAAAGCTAACTACTGAAAACCCCCGAAAACTAAAAACTAAGGAGGAAATGCCTACACAAAACTACAACTAAAAACAGCGCCAAACGGTACAGAAATGGGAGGAGTAGAACACGACGGGTAAATGCAGAAAACCTTAATACACTAAGCAAATTCAAAGACTAAAAACAGTGAGAAAAGGCTAAAGGAGAGAACTAAGAAAGAAACCCCCCAAAAAACTAAACGTACTTTGTCGACGCCGGAGGAGCTGAGCAATCTGCGTCTGTCTTCATGTGCAGCAAACAAGATCTGAGGGGTTAGAGGGCAGAAGAGCATTATGGTGGGGGAGGACCTTGAGCTAAGCTGTTGTCCAAGTGTGCCGGTTCGGATCAGATGTCGGATCCTAGACCCATACGTGATGAATGGGGACTACAATAACATCAGATCCTGAGTAGTAGTGACAAGGGGTTCATTTTAGAAGAACGAAAACCCTAAACCGCAAATGCTCACATGAGTGAAAATGCCAGTGATTGAAGTTGCTATTGTGGCGGGCTGCACCCCCCACACCCCCCCGCTAACTATATATTCTAACTCGGAGGTCGCACTACAGTGAGGAAAGGGTAAATATCCCACTCCTCACTGTAACACGACCCCGCAATCCCACTTTCGATTCCCGCTCATGTGAGCATTCGCGGTTTAGGGTTTTCGTTCTTCTGATATGAACCTGTGACAAGCGAGGAGAGAATTCTGGTGCCAGAAGTTGGGCAATCTACAAGCTTGTGCCCAGGAGGCATCCAATAAATTCTACCTGCTGAGTAGGTGCAAGATGATATGGTCTTGCAACAGGTGGAGCAGAAAGTTTTGATGACTCTCCAAAATGTTGTTGGAAGTAGTAGGTTGAAGCCAATCGTTGAGGTACAGGAAGACATGGATCCCTCACAGGTGAAGATGCATTGCCACCACCACTATTACCTTCGTAAATATCATGGGGGCTGGGCTGTGGCGAGACCAAACAACAGGGCTCTGAATTGATAACGATTGGCTCCCAGATGGAAATGAAGAAATCTCCTTGGATGCTTGTCTAACTTGATATGGTATTAAGTGTCCTTGAGATCTATGGAATACATCCAATTGTCCTTCCTTAGCAGAGGCAAAATGGATTGAAGTGTGACCATTTGGAACTTTGTCTGTGTTATGTACGGACTCAGATGGCTCAGATCCAAAAAGAGCCTGAGATCCCCCATTTTCTTTGGTACTAAAAAGAACTAAGTAGACTCTTGATTCTAGTGGGTCTTCAGAGACCGGCTGGATGACTTTTTCTAGCAGGTTGAGATCTCTGCTGCTGCAATTTCCCATTCACTGGGGAGAATGTCACAAAGTTTCAATTTTTGATGGGAGGAAGGGAAAATGATACAAAATAAATTCTGCAAATTATATTTAACAATCAAGAATCTATAGTTATGTTTTATCATGCCTGTGGCTGCAAAGACAATCTCCTCCCGACCGCAGCAATCAGGCAAACCTTCAGAGCAATGAAAGGGCTTTTCGGTAAAGGGACCACGAAAACCCTGGTTTACAGTCCAGGGCTTACAAGAGGCCTGGGCTGCAGTCTTTGATTTGGGAGGAGTCTTTGCCTTTGTCTTTGGCTTTGCCTTTATTAGAAGCTGAGAAGGCCTGAAAACCCCTTCGGAAGCCGGTACCAGCACAGCGGCTCCAGACCCGTCCGAAGGAGCATTGTCCGAAGGTCCTGCAACAGAAATATTCAAAGGCCTAGTTGGCTCCTCATGGGAGTCCGTTTCGCCATCGGTTCCGAAATGGCCAACAGAGGCTGCAAAAGCGCCTCACTGATGACGGCCGAACCTGAAGCTGGCTCTGCTTGTACAACATAGTCTGATTTGGACCTCGGAGGCCTGTCTTTATCCTTGCGTAGTTTGTGAACTCCGGTAGCCGGAACCGTATCCGACGACATTTTGTAATTAAAACGCCTACCGAAGTAATGAAATGCAAAATCGTACCTTAGTTTAATTGTAGGTTGATTGAATCTAGCACAAAACCGACAACTAGCTACGTCGTGGTCAGGGCCTAAGCAAGGAATACAGTAAGAATGAAAATCCTTATGAGGTATTTGCTTCCCACATGAAATACAATTATTAACTTTTTCTGACATCGGACTGGAGCAAGAAAAAAGCTCCCCCAACGGGGTACTTAGCTTTGAGTAGGAGAAAAAAGTCTTCGGACTGAAGTACGTTTTATAAAAAATTGTCAGGAGTCAGCCAACCGGCACTTGCGAACTGCTATCACCGCACGGCAAGAAAAACTGGAGAACATGGCGTCAGCGGTCAACTTTGTACTCCTGGCACTCTGACGTCAGGGAGCATGACTGAGCAGCCGACGCCGGACCCAGACTTTGGGATTCTGGCCGACCGAGGACTGCCTGCCGGCAGGGGAGAACCCTACAGTCATGACTGCAACAGTGAAACACGATGAACATCCCTGGTTTACAGTCCATTTCTGCCTTTCAGTTTGACGGTCATTATTGAAACATCCTCCTCTGCCATGAGGGGATCTGTTACCAGGAGTGTCCTGGTAAGAGCTCTGTGACTTCGGGAACTACATCTTTCCAGCCCTCTGATTCACTGAGTAGGATCCCCAAACTGAACCTGTTTTACCATGCCTGTGGCTGCAAAGACAATCTCCTCCCGAACGCAGCAATCAGGCAAACCTTCAGGGGCAATGAAAGGGCTTTTCAGTAAATGGACCACGAAAACCCTGGTTTGCAGTCCATTTCTGCCTTTCAGTTTGACGCTCATTATTGAAACATCCTCTTCTGCCATGAGGGGGTCTGTTACCAGGAGTGTCCTGGTAAGAGCTCTGTGACTTCAGGAACTACATCTTTCCAGCCCTCTGATTCCTTGAGTAGGATCCCCAAACTGAAGCTGTATTCTGAGGAACATCTTCATCCTGTCGACATCCTCTTCGGTCAGACTTCTAGATGACCAGAAAGACCACGCCACTGAAGATGGCCGAGATTACCTCCTTTTCTAAAGGAGTGGCGAGTGCAGCCTGGGACTCAACTGGGTCTGGGGAAAACAGGGATAGAGGAGGTGATGGACTGACCCAAATAACTGATGGTTACAAATGTCTAAGATTCTTCAGATCTGAAAAAGACTTAAATGCCGGACCCAGAGATCTTTTGCTGGGCTTGTACAATTCCGATTTCTTTCTCTTTGGATTTTTCCCTATCCTTACCCTGCTGTTCCCTCTTTCTTGATTCCTTTGTCTTTCTCCCTTTCCTTCTGCTTATCCTTAGCTTTCTTGTTTTTCCCAGTGGGAAGGAAGTACTGGACAGCATGGCAGACCTTATCTGAGGGGAAAGAATACCCCTCA
The DNA here is from genome assembly GCF_019279795.1 of Protopterus annectens. Classification (NCBI taxonomy): domain Eukaryota; kingdom Metazoa; phylum Chordata; order Ceratodontiformes; family Protopteridae; genus Protopterus; species Protopterus annectens. The sequence continues at coordinate 480,143,300 of NC_056733.1, read as the reverse complement.
CAATTAACTTTTCCTTCCAAGTCTGAAGAGCCTGGAAGCTAAAGAAGGAGCAAGCCTGACACCAAGTGTCTAGATGGGTGGCACGCAAGCAATAAACACAGGGTGCAGGTTCTGTGGAGGAGCATGTGCCCGCACTCTTTATACTTTTTAAACCCTTGCTTGTCAGCCATGACCCAAACAGTCAAGGCAAGAACTCTAGTATAACAACTGATACCAAATATAACTATGAATATTTTTCTAAGAAAAGCACATCACACACTATAAACTAATTCTATGCTAAGACATTATAAATATTACAGATGTGTTTCGCATTAAACAGTCATCTAAGCACACAGCACACTATAACGCAGTAATACTGAATTTATATCAATATATATGTCTGTGTTCCCTGATAAAATAAAGTTAAATGGGAGGATATATGAAAGGCTAGAGGCAAGAATTAAGACGAGAAGGATCCTCTTGGACAAGTTGTGTAAAGCAACAAGGCAGAGGTATCCTTTTTCCACTCTGTTTGCATTTTGCTTAGGACCACTGGCAGACAATAAGGAACTCAAATCCTCTCTATAGCAAGGAAAACGGTTACTAAAAATGGAAATCTCAATCTACTCCTGTCTTTAAAGCTGGGTTTAGTCATCTTATGAAATACATTTGTAAGTATGAGATTGCTACTATAAAAGCAAGGACTAACAACATAAATCATAATTTAATTGCTTGGACAAAATTGTCTAATCTGTTAGAGAAACATTAAGTCTTCTATGTATACTGCTTTTTTAGTTGTTATGGACATTCTATGTTTGTTTTTTCTTGTTACTATACTGTTAAGTTATTGAGTTATAAAATGAATAAAAAAAAAGTGGAAGAAAAAAAGTACAGTTGTGTACCTACCATAAATGTAGATGTTTGAGTGTATTCACTGTTGCAGTCATTACAACTGGGTTATCCTGCTGGCAGGCTATCCGCAGTCGGCCTGAATTCAAAAGTCTAGGTTCGGCGTCGGTTGCTGTCGCCTCCTCCCTGACGTCAGTGCGCCAGGGGTATAAAAGATGCAGTCGATGCCATTTTCTTCAGTTTTTCTTGCCCCAGAGTTCAAGTGCCCCTAAAATGGTAGGCTAAATTATGCTAAAGAGCATGCATGCACAAAAAACAACTTTTCCTTCATCTACAAGCAAATACACCACATAGGGTGTATAGAATAGAGAAGTACAGATAAGTCCCAGCAAAGGAAAAGGGGGATGGTGGGAGGGTAACCTGGACTGCAACAGTGAATACACTCGAACATCTACATTTATGGTAGGTACACAACTGTACTATGTTCATCGTGTTTCTCTGTTGCAGTCATTACAATTGGGTTGAATCCCAAAGCTAAGGTTGGAAGGCTGGTGCTAAATAGGATTAGGAGAGGCTATCAGGCCCTGCAGAACTGCAGTGGCAAATCCTGCCCTGGATTTAGAGTAGAGAGGTAAATGATAGTGCTTTGTAAAAGTATGCACTGAACTCCAAGTTGCAGCCTCTAAGATGTCTTTGGTTGGTACTCCTCTGAGGAAGGCTGCTGAAGTGGCTGCTGCTCTGGCTGAATGTGGCCTAATGCCCTTAGGCACTGACTTGCCATGCTGTGAATAGCAGAAACGAATGCAGTGCCCTATCCACTTTGAAATAGTCTGCTTTGAGATGGGCTTTCCTTGTGATCCTGCAGCATATGCCACTAGAAGTTGTTCAGTCTTTATGAAAGCTTTGGTTCTGTCCAAGTAGAAGCGTAGCTGCCTGTGAATGTCCGAAGAATGCAGAATTCTCTCCCCCTTATTCTGTGGATTTGGATAAAAGGTAGGCAAATGAATTGTTTGGTTAAGGGCCATACTGGACACTACCTTAGGCATAAATGTAGGGTTTGTTCACAGAGAAACCCTGTCAGGATGGAAAATGATAAATGGTTCCACAGCCATAAGTGCCTGTAACTCTGAGACTCGTCTAGCAGAGGTTATTGCTAGGAGCAGAGCTGTTTTCCAGGATAGGAATTTAATAGCTGCAGAGGCTGGTTCAAACGGAGGCAGTGTGAGTTTTTCCAAGACATAGTTGAGGTCCCATGCAGGTATTGATGCTCTCCTTGGAGGTCTTATGTTTTTGGCCCCTCTGAGGTACTGTCTTAGTAATGCATGAGAAAAAAATAGGTGGTTCTGTATTCTAATGAGCTGAAATGGCAGATGCAGGAATGTTAATTGAAGAAAAAGAAAGGCCTTTATCAAGCATCTCAGTTAAGTATTGCAAAATCTGAGGAATATTTGGAACAATCGTGTCAAAGCCTTGCGCCGGGTTCCAAGCACAGAATCTCTTCCATTTTTCTGCATAAGATTTTTTGGTGCTAGGCCTCCTGGCCTCCAAAATAACATCCATCACTGCTTTAAAAGAGAGGTTTGCCTTGAGTGGCTACATTATTCGCCATCCTGCCAGGTTTAAGGTCCTGAGTTGGCTGTGCACTATCTGACTGTCTTGTTGGGTCAATAAGTGAGGAAATTGAGGTAATGTCCAAGCTGGGCATTGAGACAAGCTCTTTAGGATTGGGTACCAGTGCTGGTGGGGCCAGTCTGGGGCAATCAATATAATTTTTGGTTTCTCTTGTCTGACCTTGAGGAGTACCTTGGGGAGGAGAGGCAGAGGACGAAAGGCATATACTGTTAGGTTTTTCTAGCTGAAAGATGGAGCATCCACTTTCCATGCTTGCTTGTGATAAGTCCTTGTGCAGAATTTCTGTAGTTGGTAGTTGTGAGGGGAGGCAAATAGGTCTATGTCCGGGCATCCCCAGTTCCTTGTTATCATGGTGAAGACTTGTGGATCCAATTTCCACTCGTGGGGATCCATTAGGCTTCTGCTTAGTTACTCTGCCAGAGTATTTGCCCTTCCTGGTAGGAATTGTGCTTGCAGATGTACTTGATAAGTTGTGTCCCACAAGTTCATGGCTAGTCTGCAGACGGGGTAGGAATGTGTGCCTTCCTGCTTATGTACCACATAACTGTAGTATTGTCCGTCCTTATCAGTAGTTGTCCTGGATGAAGTAGATCCTTGAAGGCTGTCAGGGCGTTCTGAACAGCTAACATCTCTTTTTGATTGATATGTAGATGCATTTGACTTGCAGACCATGTGCCCTGAATACATCTTCCTGCCATATGGGCCCCCCAGGCATAATCTGATGCATCTGTTGTCAATATCTGCCTGGCTATGGGCAAGGTGAATGGCTGTCCCATGTTGTGGTGACAGGCTTTTGCCCACCATCGAAACTCCTGTTGCAGGCAGGGATTGAGGGTAATTATTGTTTCCAGGCTGTGGCAATGTTGAGTCCAAACACTTTTTAGATACCAATGAAGTTTCCTCATATGCAGTCTTGCATATGGAATTAGCAGAATGCAGGATGCCATGAAGCCCAAAGCCTGCAGAATTTTTCTTGCAGATAACTGGGTCTTTGTTGCCAACATTTTGAAATAAGTAGACAGTTGTCTGTGTTTGTCTGGTGTGAGATAAGCCATCTGGGCAGTTGTATTTAAGCTTGCACCAGGAATATTATCCCTTGAGAGGGTACGAGTTTTGATTTCTTTTCGTTTAGTGTGTACCCTAGACCTGTTAGTAATCTTTTTACAAACGCCATATGCTCTAGTAGAATGTCCTTGTTCTCTGCTTGAATAAGGCAGTTGTCCAAGTAAGGATATATCTGTACTCCTCTGTCTGCAAAATGCAATCACTGGTGTCAGGCATTTTGTGAAGACCCTGGGTGCAGTAGATAAGCCAAAGGGCAGTGCAGAGAATCGGTAATGCATTAAGCCAGCTATAAATCTGAGGTATCTTCTGCATGATTGTCTGACTGGGACATGCAGGTATGCCTCTTTCAGATCTCAAGTCACAAGCCAAGCCCTCTTGCCCAGCATGGGCATAAGCTGCTGCAGAGTTAACATTTTGAATTTTGGAATATCCAGGAATGTGTTTAGGATAGACAGGTCCAGTATTGGTCTCCAGGCTTTGTCCTTTCTGGGCACCAAGAATAGCCTTGAGTAGAATCCCAGTCCCTGCTCTTGCTGTGGTACTAACTGAATAGCTCTCATGTCCATGAGGCATGAAACTTGTTTTTGTGCCTCTGCCCATTTTCTGCATGGCAGGTCTGGCATACCGTTTGGCCTTGGCAGGGTGTGAAAGTGGAACCTGTAAGCCTTGTGATACTATATTTAGGACCCATTTGTCCTGGGTGATCATGTGCCAATTTTGTGAAAAAAGTGCTAGTTTCCCCCCAAAGGGGCTGCCAAAAGATAAGTGTTTGGTGCTGGCAGGGGAAAGTCATTGAGACTATTTCCTGTATGGCTGTGATTTTTCCTCTCCGCTTTCGGAGGTAGAAGCACCCCATTGTTTAGGCCTGTATGAGCCTTGGGGCTGTGATCTGCCTCTGGGGCGTCTGTATCTGCCTCTTTGTGGCCTATCTGACACTGGAAAGGACCAATTCTTTGTAGGCCAGTTCCTGCTAAATCTGGGAGGCTGTACCTGTAAGAAATCCTTGACTGTTTGCATAGATTTAGCTTTGCCCTCCATTTTCTTCAAAATCTCTTCTGCTTTAACACCAAACAAAGTACATGCTGTAATGGAGTATCTAATAGTTTTGCTTTAACATGATCAGGCAGATTCTGTTCTTTTAACCAAGCATGCTTCCTAATGACAGAACCTGCAACAGCGGCCCTGCAGGAGGCCCCTAGAGAATCAAAACAACATTGTAAAGTATGCTTTCCAACTTGTTCAGCTGCATGCAATAAATCCTGCATTTCATTGTTGTCTGCACATTCTGAATTTAACATTTTCTGTTTAAGCAGTGACATAAGATATTGCTGATATTTAAGCATATGAAATTGGCAATTTAAAGCTCTTACAGCCAAGGTAGCAGAAGTATAAATCTTTTTACCCCATCTGTCTAGGGCCCTAGAATCCCTATCAGAGGGGATAGGGTTTTTTGCAGTGGATGCCTTGACCCCTTTGGGACCCTGAGAGATGGTTTCTGGGTCAGCAGCAGGGTTTTTATAAAGAAATTTATGTGAATCAGGAACCCTATAGTATCTGTCTGGCTTAACAGGGGCTGGTGGTAAAGAGTCTGGAGATAGACTGGACTCTGAAAATACATCATCTATAATGTCTAAAACAGGTGGGATAGCAAGGGGCCTGTGCAGAGACAATAAAAGGAAGTCTCTGAGACTTTTCTTGGATTCTGAGTAATCGTGGCTCTCCCAGTGGAAATGCTCCCTCATAGTATGCAGTGTCTCCCCAAAAGAATAATCCTCAGGAGGAGAGGCTGAAGGGATAGATTCTTCAGCATCAGAATCCTCATAGGGATGAATAGAATATTCCTGTTCAGAGGAGGAATCAGAGGAAATGGAAACCTGGTCTGAAGATTCGTATTCTAACTCTTGCCTAGGCCTCTTATCAGGAGGGGGATGGGAACCCCTGATCAAAGTAATTAGGTCTTCGGCCATTTTAAGCATCTGTTTTTTAGGCATGGAGGCCTGTGCAGGAGAATGCTGTACTTGTTTCTTTGTCTTTAGAGCTGCTTTAGTCTTTGCCTTTGAAGCTGAAGGTTTCACATAACTGTGTAGGCCTGAAAACACCCTCACAAGCCGATGCCTGCTCAGCGGCTCCGGACCCATCTGAGGGAATAGTTTCCGAGTGTCCAATACCTTGAGTTTCCAGCGGCCTAGTCGGCTCCACATGGGAGTCTGAAGCGGCCTGTGGCTCTGAGGTAGTGGGCGACAGGGGCTGCGAAAGCTCCTCACTGAGAACCGGCGACAGGCCTAGCAGAAGCCTCGTCGTTGGTTTTGGATCTCGGATGTCTGTCCTTTTCTTTGCGCTTTTTAAAACTCCAGTAGTCGGCTGCTTCGACGGCATTATATAATTGAATCTTCTGCCAAAGTAATGGAATGCAAAATCGTACCGACGCTTAATAGTGCGTTGGTTAAATCTAGCAAAAAATCGACAACTAGCAACGTTATGGTCAGGACCTAGGCAAGGAATACAGTAAGAATGAAAATCCTTATAAGGTATTTGCTTCCCACAAGAAATACAATTATTAACTTTTTCTGACATCGGTCTGGAGCAAGAAAAAAGTTTCCACAACGGGGTACTTAGCTTTAATGAAGACTTCGGATCTGAAATTCGAATTTGAAAATCTCAGGAGTTGGCCGACCGGCACTTGCGAACTGCTTTTGCTTCGGGCACAGCACGGCAAGAAAGACTGAAGAAAATGGCGTCGGCTGCATCTTTTATACCCCTGGCGCACTGACGTCAGGTAGGAGGCGACAGCAACCGACGCCGGACCTAGACTTTGGAATTCAGGCCGACTGCGGGTAGCCTGCCAGCAGGATAACCCAATTGTAATGACTGCAACAGTGAAACACGATGAACATGGGGGATGTTACTTCAAGAGCAGAGTGAAACTTGCCACATCAGTTAGAACAGGTTTGTTCAGTGAAACATAATACTGTTTAAAAGAAGATTGAGGTAAGCCCATTCAGACAGAGTGCTATTTGCCCTTCTAGGTGAGGATTTGACGTCTGAACAGCTACTCTAGAAGAGAGACAGCACAGTAAATGAAAACCTGGAAAAAGACACCAGGAGAAAGCTGATCCATTACAGGAATCCAGAAGTCAGCATTACTAACAGGCCGATAAGAGCAAGAAAGAAGCGAAAGACAGAAGCGAAAGACACAGAGACAGACCCCAAGGAAAGAAACTTATCTCAAATGTATGGGACTATACTGAAAGCACTTGCTATGAACTTTTAATCCATATAATTTTTGGTTTAGAAAGGAACTGCATTTTATGTTTCGGTACAATAATAAACTATGCTGTTTTTCCAAGAAAAAAAAAAAAAAAAAGGATACAACTGGTACTGTAAATCAAGAAAAGTTGGATTATTTGCAGATGACACTATTTAATGATAATGTCCTTTTCTGGATTTTTGGTGTTGTGCAATATTATGAGACAGTTTCACATATTTTCAGGATATAAAATAAATGAAGATAAGACAAAGCTGTAGTGGAAAACTATGTACCCATACATGAACTCATTCAGCAATATCCATACCTTTGTGGGCATAATAAAGCATGAAGCATGATAAAATAAATTATTAAGGTATCTAGATCAAAAATAATTCTACTGTGGAACTAAGGATATTTGGGAAAAGACTAAACAAAGGATAATATAAAAACTGAGAAGTTGGAAGCTCAGTTATGGATCGTAAGACAAAAATAGTGAAATATTTTCTAGTTTTTTTAGTTTAACATACAGATAAGGTATATTTGTAATCAACCAGCGAAGAAGATGTGGATAATAATAGAGTCGAATGAATTTGTGAAGGGAAGACAGAAAGTGGGAAAAGTTGTTTCTCCCATATAACAAGGTGGTTTAAGACTACCTGATTTAAGATTCATATACATAAATAAAAGACGCAGATTACCAAAGTGGAATGGCACGATGAACCAAACAATTCAAGAAATATGGAAAGAAATGGATGCTGGATGCAGGACCTCAAGAACAACAATAACCACACAAACAGCTATACAAAATACTATATTTGTGAAGCAGTAAAAAGTATTTTTTAAGAACTAAGCAAACACAGAAATGCAGAAAAGATATTTTATTAATATGGATGACTGCAAGCAGGGGTAAGGAAAACAGGAAGAGGGGAGTATAAGCAGGGGGAAACGTTGAGTTTTCAGTCGAGTCTAGAACAGAGGCTGTAGGGCATATAAAATATTGCATGATAACTAACAATCAGAAAAGGTTGGGAAAGTACAGTTGTGTACATTTACCATAAATATAGATGTTCAGAGTGTATTCACTGCTGCAGTCATTACATTTGGGTAATCTGCTGGCAGGTTGCCCTCAGTCAGCCTGATTAACAAAGTCTTGGGTCCTGCATCGGTTGCTGTCCCTTCTTCCATGACATCAGGTCATCAGGGGTATAAAACATGCAGCCGATGCCATTACATCAGTTTTTCTTGCCCCAGATGTCAGGTACCCTCCAAATGGGGAGCCAAATATTTAAGTAATTTAAAATACACAAAAATATACCTCCAACCAAAAGCAAATAAACCAAAAAGGCTTTTAAGCATAGTAAAGGAAAGTAGGAGGTATAGTAAGAGAAAAACAGGGGGTTGGAGGGAGGGTAACCAGGACTGCAACAGTGAATACACTCAAACATCTACATTTATGGTAAGTGTACACAACTGTACTATGTTCTTCATGTTTCACTGTTGCAGTCATTACATTTGGGTAGATTCCCAAAGCTATGGTTGGGAGGATGGATTTATACAGCATTAGGACCAGCTATAAGGCCCTGCAGGACTGCAGTGGCAAAGCCAGCTCTGGATTTAGAGAAGAAGGGTAAATGGTAATGTTTGGTGAACGTATGAACTGAGCTCCAGGTAGCAGCTTCTAGAATGTCTCTGGTAGGAACACCTCTGAGAAAGGCTGTAGAAGTAGATGCAGCCCTGGTGGAATGAGATCTGATCCCCTGGGGGATAGTTTTACCATGGTGCATATAGCAGAAACGAATACAATGGCGTATCCATTTGTTAATAGTCTGCTTTGAAACAGCCTTTCCCTCTGCCCCTGCAGCAAATGCCACCAGTAGTTGTTCAGATTTTCTTAGAGATGGTGTCCAGTTGAAGTAAAATCTAAGTTGTCTGTGTACATCCAATGAATGCAGAATCCGCTCCCCCTTGTTCGGTGGATTGGGAAAGAAAGTTGGCAAATGAATGGTCTGAGGGCCACACTGGATACCACCTTAGGCATGAAGGATGGACTGGTCCTGAGAGACACCCTGTCCGCATGAAAAATAATGAAAGGCTCCACTGCCATAAGAGCCTGTAATTCGGAAATCCTTCTAGCTGAAGTGACTGCTAAAAGCAAAGCTGTTTTCCAGGAGAGAAATTTTAAGTCTGCAGTAGCAGCTGGCTCAAAAGGAGGGAGAGCGAGTTTTTCCAATACAAAACTGAGGTCCCAGGCAGGGGTTGGAGCTCTCCTGGGTGGTCAAGTTTTTGGCCCCTCTGAGATACTGCTTTAGCAGAGGATGAGAGAAGAGGGGAGGTTCTGTGCTGTAATGAGCTGAAATGGCTGAGGCATGGATTTTTATGGAAGAAAAGGACAAGCCCTTGTGAAGCATCTCAGTTAAGTATTGTAAAATCTGAGGAATATTGGGCACTGCTGTGCTTATCCCTTGTGATTGATTCCAGAGACAGAATTTTTTCCATTTGTCAGCATAAGATTTTCTAGTACTAGGCCTTCTTGCCTCCAAAATGACATCCATCACAGGTTTGCTGAGGGATGCTAAGGGTGAATTTAGTTGATTAGCCACGCTGCAAGATTCAAAGTTTGTAGAGGAGTGTGCAGGAATTTGGTTGTTCTGCTGAGACAGTTAAGTAAGGTGTTTGAGGCAGGTGCCATGGTGGAAGATGCGACACATTGTGCAGGAGTGGGTACCAGTGTTGGCGAGGCCAGTCTGGAGCAATCAAAATCAATTTTGGTTTGTCCTGTTTGACTTTTAGTATAACTTTGGAGAGCAGAGGCAGGGGGGCGAAAGCATAGACTGATAGATCATCCACTTTCCAGGCTTTTTTGTGATTGTGCAGAATTTGTCCAACTGATAGTTCTGGGGTGAGGCAAAAAGATCTATGCCTGGACTCTCCCATTTGCGTGTCAACATGTTGAAAATCCATGGTTCCAGTTTCCATTCGTGTGGGTCCATGAAATTTCTGCTTAGTTCTTCTGTCAGCGTATTCAGCTTTCCTGGCAGGAATTGAGCTTGTAGTTGTATTTGATAGGTCAAGGCCATATTCATAATCAAAAGCTTCCAATTTCTTAATTTTGTGTCATCTTCTGTTTAGGCTCTTCCAACAAATCATCAGGTGCCAGAACAAAATCCTTTTTAAACTATTTAGAGAAATACTTCACCATCACCATCCCCCATGCAGAGGAGTATTGCTGTGGAGGTGCGTAATTTACAGCTATAGCTTCTGTTTTCTCTTCCTTTTTTTGTATCCCAAGAAGATCTGAGACCATCGCAAAATGTTCACAACCACTTAATCCCTGAAAATAACTGGATAAGTAAGCCAAAGAACCAGTCAGTATCCATTTATATAAATAAAAATGAGGGGAAAACACATACGGTAAGATATGATCTACTGTGTGTGATGACTACTCCAAGAAAACAAAACAGTACCAGCAATTAAAAAGTAAACAGCAATCCAATGCTCTCATCCATTTCTCCACACATTAGTGACACAGTTTTAGATTAGTTTCTGGCTACCAGCCAATAGCACACAAGCAAATTGGCAGACTTCCTGAAGCTAGTGCAGAACCTGTGCACTAGAGGCAACAGCACTACTGGCCCATGCCACAATGTTGCTCATCTGGACATTAAATACACTGCCATGCATAGGAAATGAAATAATCTCACCTCCATTTGGAAAAACAATGCATGCTAAATCTGTTCGTCAATAAGCAAGTAACAAGCTTCCCCCACTCATTTGTAATGTACAATGGGGAAATTCATATGCCATCTGTCCCAGATCATGACTAATAAAGGTCTCAGGACCAGTCCACTTAGCCAGTCAACAAAAAGTAAGTAGGTAGGAAAATAAATTGCTCTGTGACAAACACAATTTGGTCCAAGAACACCATTACTGCTCCACAGCTACAAAATGTCAGCTTTACAATAACTTCTTAGCAGAATAACTTTCTGCAAGTTCCAGTGGCACACATTTTAATCCCACGACTATAATATCTCCAATCTGTACTCAATTAACAAGATGAGTGCCATAGTACTGAATTGAAAGATATAACAGTTTCCTTCTGTGAGAAGTGCAGCGTCGGATGAGCGAGAAGTACTTGGAAGTGTGTGTGCCACTTCATATAAAACACTCAAATTACAGGACATTCACTGAACATTATACACACCTACTTTTGGGAAAGTCTCCAGATGCCCCATTATAAGACGACGCACCTTCCACACTGCCAAATAATTTTGAGACTGCTGGATACTGGGGAAAGATGGAAAACCTAATTTCTGTTGCAATTTTATAGAGCCCTACCTTTTTTTCTGTTTAACCTACAGAAGTCAAGCCACCTATTGAACAGCTAAAATATACATAATTGCCTGTTCAACCAGCAGCAGTCTAGCAATTTTGTTTGGGATTTTTTTCTCTTTTCTTTCATATTTAACTGCTTGCATATTTTATAGAGGTATACTACTTTCCATAAGTTGTTTCAAATGTATCTGTTTGCCTGACATTAATACTGTGTTACTATTTCTGTTTGCCTGAAATTTAATACTGTGTTACTATTCCTGTAATTTTATCTGCTGCATTGCATAACTGCATATGACTCTAATTGTACTGGATGACAGCAAAAAATATACGTTTTTTTCTCTACTGCATTTCTCTCCCTGCCTCCTCTTACATCCCCCCTCAATTAATTGCTCTCCTCTATCTTCACCTTCAATTTTCATTTACTGTTTTTCTCTCTATCTCTACCTAACAATTTCAACTCTCCCTCAAACTTACCCTTCCTCTAAATCTATCCTCTGTTTTTTTCAAATTTTCCTCCTTATTCTACACTAACTCCTACTACTCTATATTCCTCCTCTTCTCTCCTTACTTCTTACATTTGCCTCCTCTCTTCCCCAAATACTTATTTTTGTTTATTTTCCCCTCTCCCTCTACAGTACTCCACCCCTGAAGGTCCTGCTCTACCTCCTGAATATACAGACTACCTCCTGAAAAAGCTCAGCCACCTCAACTGGACTTATTCTGCTTACTAAACTGGGCTCTCCTTTGAAAAAGGAACAATCAGAGTGGAATCCCTAAAGAATTTTTCAGTGAATGTATGTAGCCTTATACCTATCTAAGCCTTCTTATTAGTTAGCCGGTCCCTCTGTGAGCGTGACACAGCAGCCTACCGTAGACCGCAAAACACTCCCCTCTCAGTGGTACTTGCTGATCTCCGGCCCCCTATCCCTCTTCTGTACCCCTCTGAAAACTTACCTTTCAGCCCCTTTTTGTTTTTCTCTCTACCTAAGCCTTTGTCCATTTGCTCTGTTTCTTTACTCCCTATCATTCTCTGCCTACCTTTTTCTCCTTTCTCCACTAGGTGGCAGCACTATTCCACGTTTGCCTGCTCCTACTCCATTCTAATCTTTACTCCAATTTCTACTCTAAACCCTTCGAAAGCCAAACCTCCCCTTATTTTACTCCACTTTCCCCACCTTTATATTTTTCTCTTTTCCTGAGTTGCTCAAACCCCACTTACCTCCACCCAGTCTTTTGGTACTTCTACCAACTTACCTCAGCTCCAACCTGCAGTGGCTGATGCATTTTCAGCTGGACTCTTCTGCCCTGTTGCTCTATCCCGCTCCGTTCGCCCTGCGGGCTCACTCCGCCCCCCTACCCTGCCCCCAATTCCCACCCGCCCCCAGTGGTCCTACATTTATTTGTCATCCCATACTCCCTCCCACTTACATCACCCAATCCCCTCACAGGATTACTCCACCTACTTTCCCCCAAACTAGCTCCCCCACCACCAACCTTATCCTTTAAACTACCCTCCTTCCCACCCACCTGCCTTACTTAACTCCATCCAACCTACAAATTTCTTTTCACCTCTAATGAAACTCTCATTCTATGATGCCTTCCATTCCTACCACAACCCCTACCCCTGCACTACTCCTAATCCTTATCCTTCTTCCTCTATACCATTCCACCTCTTATACCAACTTTCACCTAAACCCTGCATATCCACCTCCACCACCACACCCTACAAATCATTACCACAATATCTCTGCCTCTTTAACTCCATTTCACTCCTCCTATTAAAATTAAAACTCTTCCAAATCCCTAATAAATACTACAAACCTAAACCCACCCCTTCCATCCTTTCCCTAACAAACTAAAGCCCAACAAACTTACTCACCTTCTCTCTTTCCTCAGCCTAGCAGGCGATATTCATCCCAACCCTGGACCAAACATATCTCAAACAAATAACCATAACTTCAACAACAAACCAAATTGTAAAGACCTTAAATTTCTCACCATCAACACCCAAAGTTTAACTACTAAAATCACCCTCTTTCATGCTTGGCTAAACCATAATTCACCTGATACTGTAGCCATCTCTGAAACTTGGTTAAAAAGTACAGTTTTGTACCTACCATAAATGTAGATGTCCGAACTGGATAGCATCTGCAGTCATAACAACTGGGGGTTGTCCTGTCGTCAGGCAGCCCTTCAGTCGGCCGGATTCCAAAGTCCGGGTCCGGCTTCGGCTGATGTCGCACTTCACCCGACGTCATCTCTGTTGGTCTTCTGGTATAAAAGCATCAGCCGACGCCATTTTCCTCAGTGTTTTTTGCCCCAGATGCCAGTAGCCCTCTTGAAGGCTAAAATTTGGATAGATGCCAATGTTTCCAATAAGATAGAGGTAAACACAAAAATAAGCATGTATGTACATATATACAAACAAATACACCATAAAGGACTCCCCCCCACCAGCTAGCTATTAGGAGGGTAAACACCCTAGGAGTACCACAGAGGGGAAGGAGGGAGGGTAATCCTGACTGCAGATGCTATCCAGTTCGGACATCTACATTTATGGTAGGTACAAAACTATACTATGTCCTTCATGGATGCATCTGCAGTCATAACAACTGGGTAGAATACCATAGCCAACTAGGGGAGGAGGATAAAAGTAGATTATGGTGTGTTTAGGATCCCTTGCAGTACAGCAGTGGCAAACCCTGCTCGGGATCTGGAATATAGAGGCAAATTATAATGCTTGGCAAATGTATGCACGGAGGTCCAAGTAGCCGCCTCAATAATGTCTTTGGTTGCCACTCCTCGTAAGAAGGCTGTGGTAGTGGCTGTTGCCCTTGTAGAATGAGGTCTTATGTCTTGTGGAATTGGTTTTCCATGGAAGGAGTAACAGAATCGTATGCAATTTCCTATCCATTTGGAGATTGTCTGTTTGGAAATAGCTTTTCCTTCCCTTCCTGTTGCATAGGCTACAAAAGTTGGTCAGTCTTTCTGCTATTTTTGTTCTGTCCAAGTAGTAGCGTAGCTGTCTATGTACATCCAAGGTATGCAGTATTCTTTCCCCTCTGTTTTGTGGGTTGGGAAAGAAGGTAGGTAGGTGGATTGCCTGGTTTAAAGACACTCTGGATACCACCTTAGGCATAAATGTAGGATTAGTCCTCATGGACACTATCTTGGTGGAAGATTAGGAAGGGTTGCACTGCCATTAAGGCCTGTAGTTCTGAAACCCTCCTTGCTGAAGTAATCGCCAGTAGGAAAGCAGTTTTCCATGACAGGTGTTGTAGGTCTGCTGTTGCTGCTGGTTCAAAGGGTGATAGTGTCAACTTTTCTAGCACAAAGTTTAAGTCCCAAGCTGGTAATGGTGGTTTCCTTGGAGGTTTTACATTCTTGATCCCTCTGAGGAACTGCCTGAGCAAAGGGTGCGAAAAAACAGGTGGATCAAAGCTGTATTCTGCTGAAATAGCTGATGCATGTATCTTGATGGAGGAGTAGGACAGGCCTGAGTGAAGAAGTTCGGCTAGATACTCCAGAATGTTAGGCATATCTATGTTTGACACATCTTTTCCTCTTTCCGTACTCCAAATGACAAACCTTTTCCATTTTCCAGCATAGTTCCTTCTTGTTGAAGGTCTGCGTGCTTCAAGAATAATGTCTTTAACTCCTTGGGAAAGTTCTGGATTAGCTGCTGCTATGTGATGTTCCATGCAGTCAGTTGCAACGTTTTTAGGTTTGGATGTATGATGCTGTAGTTGTTCTGAGTTAACATCAAAGGCATCAGGGGTATGGGCCACATATTGTTCCGAGACATGCTCCTCAGCAGTGGGTACCAGTGTTGTCTTGGCCAGTTTGGAGCTATCAGGATTATCCTTGGACGTTCTTCCTTGATTTTTAGAAGTACTTTGTGTATCAAGGGAAGAGGTGGGAATGCATATGCTGTTAGGCCTTTCCAGCTGAAGGAGAGCGAATCCACTTTCCATGCTAGTGGGTGGAATGTCCTTGTGCAGAACTTTTTGAGCTGGTGATTGAGCGGTGATGCGAATAGATCTATCTGAGGTATTCCCCATTTCTTTGAGATGGTCTTGAAGATGTCCGGGTGCAGCTTCCATTCGTGGGCATCCGATGTGGTTCTGCTTAATGTGTCTGCTAGAGTATTTTCTTTTCCCGGTACAAATATTGCCTGTAACTGGATGTTGTAGCTGAGTGCCAGGGTCCACAGCTCCAAAGTCATTCTGCATAGGGGGTATGAATGAGTGCCTCCCTGTTTGTTGATGTACCACATGACTGTGGTGTTGTCTGTCCTTATCATCAACTGGCCCTCTTGGAGAAATGGTTTGAACTTTTGGATTGCCAGTTTTACTGCCAGCATTTCTTTTAGATTGATGTGCAGGTGAAGTTGATCCTGTGTCCACAATCCTTGCACGCATTTGTCCAGCATGTGGGCCCCACATCCTAGGTCTGAAGCGTCTGTTGTGATGGTCTGGCTTGCTTGACATCTGCGAAAGGGTAGGCCTGGGTTTGACTGACATGCCTGAGCCCACCATAGGAACTCCTGCTTTAAGCATGGAATTAGTGGGATTTCTGTTTCTAGGCTGTGTCTGTGTTGGGACCATAAATTCTTTAGGTACCACTGTAGTTTTCTCATATGTAGTCTGGCAAATGGGACCAAGATTATGCATGATGCCATGAAGCCCAAGGCCTGCAGTACTTTTCTTGCTGTTAACTTGTTCAGTTTTGTTAGTGCCAAGAAGTAAAGAGGGAGTTCTTTTGTTTTTCTGTAGTCAGGAATGCCATTTGTTTTACTGTGTCCAATTCAGCCCAAGAATGTCCTTGTTTGGGATGGTATCAGCCTTGACTTTTGTAAATTGACTGTGTATCCCAGTGCTTGTAGCAAGTAAATGACCCTTTGTAAATCTGTTGTCAGCTTGCTTTTGTTGTCCCCTTGTAGCAGGCAGTCGTCCAGGTATGGGTAAATTTGAATTCCCTGTAGTCTGCAATGGGCGATTACTGATGCCAGGCATTTTGTGAATACTCTGGGCGCAGTAAATAAGCCAAAGGGCAATGCTGAGAATTGATAGTGCTCTGATCCTGCAAGAAATCTGAGGTATCTTCTGCAGATTGGTCGAATGGGGACGTGCAGGTATGCCTCCTTGAGATCTAGAGTTACCAGCCAAGACTCCTTGCCCAGCATGGGAAGAAGTTGCTGTAGGGTCAGCATTTTGAATTTTGGGACAATGATGTATGTATTTAAGGTGGACAGGTCGAGAATTGGTCTCCAACTTTTTCCTTTCTTGGAACTAGGAATAGTCTGGAGTAGAACCCTTTCCTTGCTCTGCTGTTGGCACTCTTTCCACAGCTCTCATGTTTGCTAACTCCATTATCTGTTGTAGTGCCTCTGTTTTTTGATTTGGAGGTAGATTTGGCATTCCTCTTTTGACTGGTAAAGTGTGGAAGTGAAACTGGTAACCTTGATCTATGGTTTGTAAAATCCACTTGTCTTTTGTTATGTAGTGCCAGTTCTTTGAAAATAAGGTTAACTTTCCGCCTAGAGGAGCTGCTATTTGTTCCCTGGTAGGCGGATTTAGGGTTAAGTCACTGTGGTTGTGCTGATGTAGTGGCAGTGGTTGTGTCTGTGCCTCTGTTGTTACCTTGCCACTGTCGTCCTCTGTAGGCACCTCCTCTGGATTGGTTTCTGCCTCTGGAACGCCTATTCCTGCCCCTTTGAAATTTTGTGGAGTCAGGAAAGGACCAATTTTTGGCAGGCCAGTTCCTGCTAAACCTTGGGGGTTGAACCTGCAAGAAATCTTTAACCGTTTGAACAGATTTTGCCTTTTCTTCCATTTTCTTCATAACCTGCTGGGCAGGTGTACCAAACAAACTTGTCTTATCCATATGAGCATCTAGCAACTTAGCTTTAACATGATCCGGTAAAACTTGCTCCTTTAGCCATGCATGCCTTCTTATCACTGTGCCAGTCATGGCTGATCTAAATGAAGCCTCCAGTGCATCATAGCCACATTTTAAGGAATGGTTGCTAACCTGTTGTATGTTATTTACCATTTCTAATACATATTTCTTATCAAGAGATTCATCAGTGGTTAGTTTTTTAGTTAACTGATCAAGCATAAACTCTTGGTATTGTATCATGTGAAACTGACAGTTTAAAGCTCTAGCTGAGAGAGTAGCTGAAGTGTAGACCTTTTTACCCCATCCGTCTAATCACCTTGCTTCCCTTTCAGAAGGAGTAGGGTTTTAGCTATGGTCGCTGCTACTGCCTTGGGACCCTGGGATATAGTTTCGGGTCTGCAAGTGGGGCCTTGTAAAGGTGGTGATGAGTATCTGGCACCCTGTAAAATCTGTCTGGTTTGGCAGGAGCTGGGGTAAAGAATCTGGAGCGGAGCAGACATCATTGAAAGCATCATCCACCACAGAGAGAACAGGAGGTATAGCTAAGGGCCTGTGCTGTGGGAGGTGCAGAAAGGTCCTAAGTCTTTTCTGGAGTCTGAAAAATCCTGTTGCTGCCATTGGAACTGCTCTCGCATGGCATGTAAGGTTTCCCCAAAGGAGAATTCTTCTGGTGGGGAAGCAGCTGGAATGGATTCTTCAGCATCAGAATCTTCAAAATTGGAGAAAGGAGCCTCTGGCTGGTCAGTTATGTCTGATTCGTCAGCAGAATCATCAGAGGACACTGGCTCAGGGGGCTCTGCCCTAGGTCTCTTCTCTGGGGGCTGAGAGGCCCTGACTGGGTGAGATTGAGATCCTCTAATTAATGAAATTAAATCTTCTGCCAAAGTAAGCATTTGAGAACTAGAAGAGGGCCTGGTTGTGGGTGGTTTAACAGGCACTGTCTTAGTAGTCTTGGCTGCTTTAGCCCTGGCGAAGGCCTTAATGGACATGGCTGCTGGAGGCCTAGCAGCACCACGTGCTGGGGTAGAGACATCCAAGGGAATGGTGTCTGATAAGTCAGTGGCAACCACCGTAGTGGATAAAATTTCTGAGGCCGATTCAAGAGTGGTAGCAGGGGCCTCAGTTGTAGAGATAGGTTCAGCTGTACTTTGATCAGTTTTCTCGGTTTCAGCCGAAACCGAGACACTCGCGTTTGCTTAACCATGGTTTCGGCCGAAACCGCGGACCGCGAGTGTCGGTCTTTATCTTTGCGTTTTTTGGCAGATTGGGTAGTTGGAGGATCCGACGGCATAATGTACGCAAAATCAGAACCGAAAAACTGTTCTGCAAACTCCGACCGACGCCTAAGCGTTCGTCGGTTGAAAGAAGCACAGGCCGAACAGGCTGCTACGTCGTGGGCTGGGCCTAAACAAGGCAGACAATAAGAGTGGAAATCTTTATGGGGTATTTGTTTCCCACAGGTTAAACAATTATTAACTTTTTCTGACATCGGCTGAGGCAAGAAAGAGTCCCCAACGGGGTACTTAGCTTTAGAAGTCTTCGAAGTAGTATTCGGTAGAAGTAATCTCTGGATCCGACCGACCGGCACTTGCGAACAGCTTCTGCTTCGGGCGCCACGCGGCAAGAAAGACTGAGGAAAATGGCGTCGGCTGATGCTTTTATACCCGAAGACCAACAGAGATGACGTCGGGTGAAGTGCGACATCAGCCGAAGCCGGACCCGGACTTTGGAATCTGGCCGACTGAAGGGCTGCCTGACGACAGGACAACCCCCAGTTGTTATGACTGCAGATGCATCCATGAAGGACATCCACTCATAACCGACACTGAATTCCATCCCCCCGGTTTTCAATCCCTCCAATCTGACCGCATAAGCAAAAGAGGTGGTGGTGTAGCACTAATCTACGCTAATCACTTATCCATCACTCCCTTCCCAAATCCTATCCCTTCCTTTCATAATGCTGAACTAGTAATCGGCATCCTAAAATTAAATGACCATAAAAGTATCTGCATTATCTCCCTTTATATTCCGCCTGGTAACAACACCAATACCTTGGAAGACATCCTCTCCTGGTCCTCCTCAAATATTAAACACGAAACTTACATTATGGGAGATGTAAATATTAACTGGCAAAAAATCAGTGACCAAAATCCCACCTTATCTATCAATCTTTTCAATTTCACACAACTTATTAACTCTACCACTAGGCCCAACAAAACCAACCTCACAGGCTCCATCCTAGATTGGATCCTGGTGTCTCATCCAAACAAAACCACATCATTTGGTGTCATTCCAGACCCTCTAGGAGACCACCTCCCTGCCTTCACCCATAGAACACCACCCTCTTCCTCCTTCTCCCATAAACTCTTACACACTCGCAACTTAACCAACTTTAACCCCTCCACCTTCTCCGATTCCCTCAAATTCACTAACTGGAACCCATTAAAAACCCTACCCCTAGACGAAGCCATACACTTCTTCAACTCTAAATTCCTTACTGTCCTAAACTCCTTAGCTCCAATCCGTACTAAAAGAGTCAAAGCCAAAACTGCCCCCTTACTAAAGAAACCAAGAAAATTATGCAACAAAGAGATAAATCTTGGAAAAACTATCTCCATCATAAACAACCTGAATATTTACTTAAATACAAATAGTTACGAAACCTAGCCAAAAAACATGTCATAAGAGATAAAAAGAATCACTACAACCATTTACAAATAAATCATGCAAAAAACCCCAAACAATTCTGGAATTCTATTAACTCGCTTCTTAAGCCTGGTACAACAAAGAACCCTTGCCCTGATACCAGCAAATCTGACCAAGAAATTGCCAATCTATTCAACTCCTTCTTTACGTCTTCTATTGCTGAACTAACCAAAACCTTCCCCAACAACATCCTCCCACCCCCCCTTCCCAAGTCTCCACATCCTCTCCCCCCTCTTCCCATATCTTTAAACTCAAACCCGTAACTACCCACTTTATAAAAAAACTTCTCTCAAAACTCAAACCTTGCACCAATGCCCCTGACAACATCCCCTCCTCCTTCTTAAAAATTGACTCCGACAGTATTGCTCTCCCTATAGCATCCTGATAAATAGATCTCTTCTCGAGTCTTATGTACCCAAACTATGGTGCTCTGCTTTTATTCTCCCACTCCACAAAGGTGGCAAGAATTGTAATTTCTTTAACTTCCGCCCCATAGCCATCCTCTCTCCTATCTCAAAAATTCTTGAAAAATGCATCCACCTGCAGCTCATGCCATTCCTAACAGAACACCAGCTACTCTCTCCCACCCAACACAGTTTCCGCCCTGGGCATAATACTAACACAGCCCTTCTCTCCTTCTTACACTCTGTCAATTCAGCTCGAGACTCTGGTAACTTAGTTTCATCTGTTTTCTTAGATCTATCTAAAGCTTTTGATACCATCTCCCACTCCCATCTACTAAACCATCTATCTAACCTCAACATCTCCCCAAAAACTCTATCCTGGTTTTCTAGCTATCTTTCTGACAGGTCCCAAGCCGTGAAATGGGGCCAAGCCTCCTCCAGCTTCCTTCCTACTCCCACAGGAGTTCCCCAAGGCTCTATACTTGGCCCTCTTCTATTTAACATCTTCGTAAATGATTTCCACAAAGCTATTCCCAATACCAAAATTGTCCAATACGCAGACGACTCTACTTTGATCTGCTCTGCTTCCAGCTTTAAAGAACTCCAATCTGTAACTCAAACCGCCTTCACAACCACAGAAAAATGGATGCACGAAAATCACCTCTCACTTAACGCTAACAAAATGAAGATTCTTCTTTTCACCTACTCAAAATCCACCACCACCGAAAAAATTCATTTCAAATTTCTTGCCTTAACAACTCCAACATTAACACCATTCCCTCAGCAAAACTCCAAGGGGTCACAATCGATGAACACTTAAAATTCAATACTCATATCCAACTTAACATCAAAAAAACCCATAGAAAACTCGGCCTGCTATACAGAAATAATCAATTCCTCTCCCCCTCTACTCGACATACCTTAGCCACTACATATCTCCTCCCATCTCTTCTATATGGTGCCCCTCTGCTTACAAATCTATCCTCTACCCTAACCTCCAAACTGGAAGCATGCTACAATAAAATTTCGAAATTTGCCTCCAAGGCAAATTCCCTCTCTCATCACTGCACATCACTACAAACTTTAAATTGGCTTGAACTCCCCAATCAACTAGACTACCTCCAAATTGTCTCAGCCCACAAATTAATCTTTCAACCCACCCTCTGCCCCGCACTATCCAATATTCTCCAACCTTACACCCCCCCCCAGACCCCTTAGATCTTCTAACCAAAACCTTATTTCCATCCACAAACCCAAACGCCCAGCTGGTCAACGTTTCCTCTCCTTTTCCCTTGCTAAAAAAAGGAATGCCCTTCCCTCTGTCCTGAGGACCTGTGACAACCTACACTCCTTCAAAATTCAACTCCTCTCCTACCAGCATACTCACCAAAAATGTAACTGCACACTTCACTCTATACCCCCCAAGCTCCCCTCTTCCTTCTCTCCTGGCTAACCTTCATTGCCTCCATATTTCTCTCTTAGTCACACATTGCTAAGGTAGCTAACAACTACTCCCAGCCCTATGCAATTTTCCTATCATCCTCCTAGACTCTTTCCTTAACTTCAAATGTTACTGAATTGAAGGACTACCAACTTGAATGCTTACTACCTACGATTTAAAAAAAATCAACCTTTTGTATGTAAATCATTTTTATCTTTGAATTCTATTTGTACTTCTAAAAATGTGATCTAAAGATGTAGTTTGTCACAATGTTCTTTTGTATGTAAATCATTTTTATCTTTGAATTTTATTTGTACTGCCAAATAAATTTTTTCATTATGTCTTGTAACATTGCATTGTGAAGCGTTTCTCCCCGGTCCTCCACTGAAAATGGGCTCTTTGGCCCAGTGAACCTCCACGGTCACCAAACTGGAATAAATAAATAATCTTCAACCTTTAGCCATCTGTCAGCCACAGTACTAATACAATTCAAAAATGAAATGCCACACAAGCGACTTTCACTGCCATCACATTCAAACATCTGACATACGTCCACTCTCAACATTACTCCTACCATTTCCTATTACTTTAAGACAGTGCTGCTGTTAAGGTTAAGTATTCTGTCTTCATAAATCACTAATAACTGTACTGACATTTTTTTTAATCTTGAAAGAGTTGCTCCTTTTATTTTAATACTGTAAGACTGAAACAAAGTAAAGGCTGCTACAACAAAGGCTTTTTAAAGCGACATGAAATGCGGAAAACTGAAGGCATAGTAAAAGTAGTATATTCACCAAGGAAAAAAAAATAAAACAGGAGTCTGATGTTCACCGCGGCAGAAAAATTCTGACAGGAGTACGTGCAGACGTCACTTTTATGGCTTACATCAGTTTATGGCCCTGACAGGAGACGTCACATGTACCCTCCCAAAGACTATGGTATACTGGCTGCAGGCAGCAACCTCGCTATTGTGATGAATACTGCAACATGAGAATGGAAGGACATTGGGTGAATACTGCAGTTACAACATAACTGGCCTCAGAAGTTTCAACAACACTTGTATGACAGCACACAAATGGCATTAAGCATCAATCCAAACAGTGACAGATATTGTTTTTAATCTGCTGACTAATTTCGAGGCTAAAACTGAGATGGTGAGCTAAAGGAAGTATACATTAAAACTGATATGTGGTACTAGTTCTGACTGGTTAGTGAAGTCATTCCCCACACACCCGTTTCTCTTTACATGTCCACCAATCACAATGGTCTCTCCAACAGTGTCATGCATGTGTCGACTCTGCAGTAGGCAGGGTGGTTACTTTGAGGGAGGGGGGATGAAGCAAGACTGAAAAGTATGTACCACCAAAAGCACCACAGCTGACAGGTACAGTCAGATGGGTAAAACAGTAAATGTTACAATTGGTAATGGCCAGTCATCCGTAAATACTGCTATATTCTACATGAGGCCAAGAATCACTAGCGAAGACTAAAATCTTTCTAAGTGACTTATTGAATGCTTTTACAATGGGGTTGAACTCTTAGCTGGAGTTTTGAACTCCATGGGTAATTTCTGAGAAAGTATAAAACTATACTGGCTATTGTTTGTGTTAGGAAGAATCCACAGATCAAAAATCCTACATAGTATACCCAGAAAGTAGCAACACAGATAATTTTTTGCTTAAATAGCAAACAACTGGGTAATAATTGGACTGGACTGGAGGCATACAAAGCAACATATATTTAATTAACTGCAGTACTGGGAACAGAAACAGGATTTGTACATAGAAGACAAATATTTAGCCAAGAAAAAGTTCTATGGAACAATTAATGTCTGGGTTCCTAATTATTAAACTATTTTTCAAGCTCAGCTTTACCATAATTACTGTATTACTGAAATAATGAAAAACTGTTCTATTGGCATTGAGTAACTTAAGGCCTGACTAAGCTGCCTGTGTGTGGGAGGGATTGCAAAGGTTAAATGTGCACTGCATCAATAAAAAGGTTAAACACTGTTCTCACGGGTCTAGCACGCATTCTTCAGAGGGCCATTGAGAGGTGTGTTATATCCACAAGGCATGGCAGGAAGCAATGGTTCCAGTTATAATGGACAACAATCCAAGTCCTGTAGACAAATCTTTGAGTCTATAAGCCTCATATGTATTCTAAGGATGCCCTCAGACCTGATCTCAGCATGGATTTACAACTGGTCAAACTTACTGAAGTAATTTAGTGATGTTCAAAACAGTATGCATGATGCCCTAGTGGAAACATTACGAATGTATTTTATATAGTCATCTCTTAGAAAAATGCCAAAGTCCATCCCACACACTCCTATACGGTGGACATTGGGGCACTTAAGGTGTTAACGTATGTGGATTATACACTAGCTATGGCCCAGTGTGTAAGGTCAGAGTACAGCATACATTTTTGGAAAAAGGATGGTACAAAGGGGTGTGCCCCAAGGTTGTGTAGTGAAACCACTTTTACTTAATTCATGTAAACTGTACCATCCTCCAGAACAGCCTTAAGGAATAAATTTGCACAGGAATCTGAAATGGAATGGATGGTAAATGACTCGGGAAGATCAAATATTTTTATAAGACTATTTGGATGGGCAGTAACAACTAATACTAAATTCAGTGCAAAAAGTGCTCAATTTTAGGCAAGGGGTTCTTTTCTTAACAGTATTTCTATGAAACGTTTCACATTATAAATTGCATATTTTATAGTCAAGTATTTTTAGTAGTTCTTGTATGTAATAAAAACAGGTGCGTTTTTTCATCTTCTCTTCTTTTTTTGGTATTAAGAAATGTACATATTACAGTGTAACAAAAGGAGAAATCTAAACAAAAGCAAGTGGGCTGTTGAGGTGAGGAATGGGGTGTAAAAGTACACAGATCATAATCTATGTACAGCAGATATGTTTTCTCTTACTTTTGTATAGGTGAATATCTGGATTAAGATCCTTAGCTTTATCTAATAAATTTTAAGTGGAAACAAATACGAGAACAGGCTATAATGAAAAAACTTTTCCTTTAGTAGGAAATGTTTCACAGCTTGTCCTTCACGCTGCAACAAAGGACTACATTTTTTTTATTTTACTTTTCCATGGAGACAAGCTGATAAGTCAATAAAAGACAGAACACTGGTTTCTTCAAGGCTAAAAGTTAATGATTTCTGAAAGAATCCAAGTTGTTTTTCACATGGGGGATAAAGAACAGATACCAATTAGTGTAAACAGAAACACAGGCAATAAGAAGCATCTTAGGTGGTTATTGACCCAAAGGTCTTTATAAGCCTAGCTGTGTGTACCCAATATAATACTAAAGAAACCCAATATATAGGATATTGCCTAAACTCGAGATCTTGGTTAACGACGACTGCCCATATCTAGGTGGGGTTATGAGATTAAAAATGTATTGTTTCCCATCCAGTCACCCACGCTACACTTAAACAGGGTCACAGAGAGGAGCTTTGTTGGATGTGAACCGGTAGCCTATTCCAGAGGAGTGCCAACCTCTGAGAGACATATCTGTCTCTCCAGCAGGTCCTATTTATGTCGCAGGCCAGGTTAAGGTCCCTGCAGCGGGTGACCCTTGTTCCACTTGACTTGTGGATGTGCAACACTTCCGTTAGGTTCGGTTCTGAGATTGCTCTGTATGCCTCCTCTAAGTAGTCTGTATGCTACTGAGTACAGTGACAGTGACTTCAGTCTGTCAATGTATGACACGTGCTGGAAATCCTGAATTTTCTTGGTTAGAAATCTCCAAGGTCGCTCAAGTTGCTGCAGGCGCCTGGTAAGGTACGTACCAAAGTGAGCATTGTACCCAATTGTTGGCCTGATGAGGGTCAAGGACAGTGGTGTTACGACCTCTTTCACTTTTGAGGCAATGCCTTTGCTAATGAGGTGTGCGACTTAGAATGCCTTCCTTACCACTGTAGACACATGGCAGTCAAAGTTTAGGCTACAGTCAACTTGCGTTCCCAAATCTCTCACTACGGAGTTGTTACTTAGGGTATTATTTTTATACGGTAGTCTGCAGGGATATTATTTTTACTGGAGGATGATAATGCATTTTTTTTAACACCGAGTTTGAGTCCCTGGCTTGGCACCAGTTTATTCTCATTTTTTGTCTGCATTTTGATTTAATATCTCTGTAATGTGTACAACTGTACTTATTCTTCTTCTTGTGTGCTATAGCTGTATATCTCTCAGTGTTGACCTCAGTTGTCGTGAATTCCTTTGTCTGGAGGCTTTGACTGTTTTCTTAGTGGCAGTAAGTTTTCAGAACTAGTTTCATCCGGCCAAAGTATGCCTGCATCTGTATTGTTTGGTTTCTGTCGTGTGTGTTAAGTCAGACATACCTGTTGCTCAGGCTGCTGCAGAGAGAGTGACCTACTGCCAGCTGTGATATTGAGAAAAGATAAGTGTTTACTCTCATTTTTTTTGTCTGCATTTTGATTTAAATATCTCTGTAATCTGTACAACTGTACTTATTCTTCTTGTTTGTCCCCACCCACCCTGCCTGTTCTTGTTTTGGTGTTAGTGTTGGTAGCTCTGGAATTGCCCACCCGGAGGTAAGTCTGTATTTGAACACTCCCCCTGAGTCCATCTCATTTGCTCACTTAACCGAATACAGTGAGATCATGTTCGGAGTCTAGTGTTCACTCTACATAATACAGAGAGAAAATTACTTCTCTCCTTGCACTTTACTTAAAAAATAAATAAATAAATAAATAAATAATCTTCTTTTACTGTATTTGTGTTTCCTCCTACTTTATTTTGCTTTTGCCTCTTCTTAAAAGTACTCAGTTTTATTTATTCTGCTGCACTTATTGCTGCTTGGCAGTAGCCTGATTAAATTGTAACTATTATTCTAAGTCTTTTGGTTTAAGCAGTTGGGCTTCTTACCTGTTGTTTTACATTAAGAAGGTTTGTGGTCTGCACTGTTGTGGCAGGACAGGTAGCTTACATTCTTCTAAGCTGGGAATTGCTGACTGAAAGCTCAGTGTCTGCTATTCTAAAAGTGTATTAGTTCTGGTTTAAGCACTTGGGCTTCAGGCCAGTTATTGTACATTAAGAAGGTTTGTGGCCTGCACTCTTGTGGGAGGAGAGGCTGGATTCTGCCCTTTTGAGCTGGGAATTTCTGGTCACAGGCTTATTGTGCCTGCTTATTCGAACTGTTTCTTTCTGAAATTGGTGCGCCTTGTTGGTGTAGCATAGGACCAGATTCAGGCCTGCTGAATCTAGCTTTGTTTGTATAACCTGAGCACTGATCCAGGTAATCTTTTTTTTGGAGAAAGTTCCCCTGCACCCTAGTAGCGAGAGTGTGCAGTTAGAACTTGTCTGATTGAAGACTGCTGGAACAGGGCTCAGTTTTTAGTTTTTTTCTGGTTAATTGGGTAACTTGTTTAAATCAGATTTTTCGTTTTCTACTGTTTTTATATATATATATATATATATATATATATATATATATATATATATATATATATATATATACACACACACACACACACACACACACACACAAAATTTGCACTTTATTCATCTGCTTGTATATTTGTCTTTCTTCCTACTTTATTTCTAGGGGCATTGACTACAACTCTGAAGTGAAATATATAACAATAAGCATATTTTTATGCGCATTTAAAGTGTTTTTTTGATTGTATCTGCTTTATTTTCTGAAAAAAAAAAACAAAAAAAAAAAAACACATATATATATATATATATATATTTGTTTCCCGCCTTTCTAAGCTAGTATAGTCCAGTTTTCAGGTTAGTGCTGAATTCAGGGCTGTGTTACAAATTTCTGTGTTTGCCCATACCTTACTTGGATAGAAGGAAGTTTCTCTGTTAACCTGTGAGAGAGGGGAGCTTTGAGCAGCCTGTCCCTGGAGGAGTGGTTTCAGCCCAGAAAGTAGTAGTTTATTGGCCATTTTGGGTTAATTTCTATCTCTTTCATTTCCCTGCTATAAAAAATGCATTTGCCCGGTTTTGCTCGCTGGGCAGCGCCAATTAGCTAGGGTATAACTATTCCCGGCTCCACAAAGTGTACTCTTCGATTTTTCCCTTGGAACTAGACAAACTTTAAACTTAATCACTCAGGCCATTCATTTCTCAGCCCGGCACTTGCTCAAAACTCATAGCAAGCACTTATAAACCCTAGCACTACAAAAGGACAAGGCTCTCTACTCGACCTTACCAGCCATTCAGTAAAACAGTTTACTGTACCTATCCAGGCATGTCCAAAGGGCAGTTTCAGGTGTACTCGCCAGTCCAACTGGTGAATCTGGGCATTTTGAGGCAATGTTACAACTGCCTCATGTACACAGACAACCCTCTCCTCCTACCACCAAACACTAATACATGCGAGAGATGCAATTATACAGCCAAACTGGAGGCTAAGCTCTCTCAACCCAAGACTGGATCAGACAGTCAAGAGGAGAAGGGAAATACTGGCATCACACCACCAGTCTCATATAGACCCACTTAAACAAGCACCGGCAAAAAAACACATATAAATACACAAAAACATACTCAGAGGCTCTAAATAAAAATCTGCAAAAACAACCGAGCCCTCCAAAGCAGACATCCAAGCAACCTCCACCCCCCCCAACACAAACCATGAAACACATACTTCACAAAACCAGTGTGCCACACAATCACAGCCCTCAAGGCAAAATAACATACCCAACATAAGAGTAATAGGTGACTCTATAGTCAGGCACATTGACGTCTAACTCACTAGGCTGAATAAGGAGGAGGTTACTGTTAGCTGCCTGTCGGGTGCCAGGATCCGCCACATAACACAAGCACTCAGGTCACTCCAGAACAAGTACAAATACGACTCTGTCATTGTTCATGTTGGTGTGAATGACCTGAGCCATACCTCCCTGGACTACATGAAGAGAGACATGGAAGAGCTCTCTGATCATGTAGCCCAGGCCGGTATGACCCTGACCCTGAGTAGCATCCTGCCCTCACCAAGAATGATACCAAAGTATAAAGAAAAAATTATCAGTTTTCAACAATTGGCTAAGTTTCTGGTGTCATTCAAAGGGGATCCAGTGTCTGTTTGCCTGGAATGACATGCTCGACAAGCCACTCTGCTTCGCTAGAGAAGGCTTGCACCTGTCACCCTTAGGCCTTCAAATACTGGCCAAGGCTCTTGCCACCCCCATAGTGCCTTTTTTTAGGCAAGGCTCAAAAGACAAACCCACTGCCGTAAATAGCACAAGTAAAAAAATCTGAGGGTAATACTACTCAATGCCAGAAGTCTAAACCTCAAAATGCACACACTCGAGGCACTCCTCAGTATGGAGAAAATTGATATATGTGCAGTAAAAGAAACCTGGTTTAAGACTCCAGAGAGCAACCCAGCACTACCAGGCTACAACTCATACCATACATTTCGGCCACAGAACCCGGACCGAAATACAAAAGGCGGGGGAGTATCCATACTCATCAAGGATACACACACCTCCAGGTTAGTGGCACAGCACGATGCTTCAGAGATTATCCACGTGCAATTAACAACGGGCAAAACTGCAATTCAAATTGTAGCTTGCTACAGATCACCCACCATGTCCCAGGACCCCAATTCTGCATTTCTGGAAACACTGGGTAACATAAAGGTCCTATCAAGCACCCTAATATTTGGTGATTTCAACTACCCAAACAGAGAACTACTCAAGTACTAACTCCCTTGCCCAACATTTCCTAGAATTTATAAACTCAAACACCCTGGAACAACTGGTCAATACTCCCACCAGAGGTGACAACATATTGGACCTGGTCATCACCAACATGGGCGACCGGTGTTCCACACCAGAGGTCAACCCCTCACTGGTTAGATCTGACCATAAAAAATCACTTTGGATATCCACATTCCGCCCCCACCCCCGGACAAGGAAACCACCGTGAAAAACTTTTCAAAAGCAAACTTCACGTTACTTAAGACGGAGGTGGAAGGTTTCAAAGCCCCCATGCTAAAGGATAACGCTGTCCAAGCTGCAAAATCCTTTACTAATGCATTCTACGTGCACCTACAAGAATGCATGGATCGTGCTATCCAAAACAAAACCAATACTCACTCCTCCAAGAAAAAGAAACCAGTCTGGTGGACCCCTGCCATAAACAAGCTATACAATAGAAGGAGGAAACTAGTACATAAAAGAGTAAAATCCCAAGAAGGGAAGACATCCCTGATCAGTAACAACAAAAAACTACGATCCCTCATAAAATCGTCCAAGGTGAGCTTTGAAAGAAAACTTGCCAAGGACTCCAAAGATAACCCACAAGGCATTCTTTAGCTATGTCAAGAACCTAAGTGGCAATGCTCAGATCTGCTCAGAGTTAGTGCAGAATGGCACAAAATACACTGAACCAACCAATATTGCCAACATCCTGGCAGACAGGTTCAGTGCAAACTTCACCCCCCCTCTCACCCCCAAAAGGGCCCATAACCATACCAAAAGAATGTAGAGCCCCTGAAATGACAGACATTCAGGTTAAAATAGTCCTCTCCAAAGCCAAAAACACAGCATCGATGGGACCGAGCTCAAAGACGAGCTAACCCCTCACCTAAACACACTGTTCAAACTCAGCCTCTCCACAGGCTACGTACCCGTAGAGTGGTGCATAGCAACGGTTATTCCACTCCACAGACCCTGGGAACTATCACCCTATAAGCCTGACTAGCTTGGTCTACAAGGCTATGGAGCGCATCATCATGGAATTCATTAACAGAGACATTGGGAACCTCCAAACACTGGACGTTACCCAGTTCGGCTTTGTTAAGGGCAGATCATGCCTGCTAAACCTGGTGGACTTCTTTGAGACAGCTACGAAGGCTATAGATGAGGGAAAGGTGGTACACACAGCCTACCTAGACCTCGCAAAGGTCTTCGACACCATTCCCCATTCTGGTATTATAGACAAGCTCACCAGCCTGAACATAAACCTCTATGTCACAAGATGGGTTGCCAACTGGCTCACAGACAGAACCCACATGGTGAGAGTTGCTGGAGCTAGGTCTGACTAAACCAGTTGCAAGTGGCGTTCCCCAGGGCTCAGTCCTAGGACCCCTCCTGTTCAGCATATACTTCTCAGAGGTACAGACAAGCACAGGAGGACTATGGCTGACCAAGTTCACAGACGACTGCAAACTAGGGGCTATAACGGACTCACCGGCTGACACAGACATCCTCCGAAAGGGTCTCACTAAGACGAATACCTGGTGTCAAAATCATGGCCTCAAGCTAAATGCCAAAAAGTGCATAGTTATTCCCTTTGGAAATAACAAAATACCTACAAACTACCACATAGGTGGTAGGTCCCCTAAATACGGAAAACGTAATAAGGGATCTGGGGACCCAAGTAGATAGTAATCTCTCCTTTGATAATCACATTGCCAAAGTGGTTAGAAAATCCTTCTATGTGGCCCACCTAATCACAAAAGGGTTTGCATCCAGATCAAGAGGTCATTGTGCCCCTCTACTCATCAGACCCATTATAGAGTACAATGCCCCATTTGGGATGTACCTTACACGACACCTGCAACAGCTGGAAAGACCACAGAAGTACCTCACCAAGAGGATCACTGGCCTCAAACAGATGCCCTATGCAGCTCGACTGAAGAAACTCCAGCTGTACTCGGTTGCATACCGCCTGCTCAGAGGTGATCTCTGCCTGACATACAAGGCCATGTCCAACCCAGAATTGATGGACATGCTCCACCTAAAGAAAACCTCATCTCCTCAAGCCACACGCTCTAAGGATCTAAACCTCACCACAACAATAAATAGGACGTGCTGGAGGGATAGATTCCTGTCCCAGAGAATTCCCTTGCTTTGAAACAAGATTCCAATCTATATTAGGCAGTACTCCTCGCTAGCACTCTTAAAGAGAAACCTTGACGAGTGGATGGGAAACCAAGTTTACCCCGGGGATCACTTCAGTGGCTCTGCTGGACAGAGGCACAGGGAACCAATCTAAGGGGGCGGCGAAAGCCAACACATTCTGGTTAGGCTTATAAATGCCTTCGGGCAGATAGCCTAGTACCAAACTATGAACCTATGTTGTATGACTTATCAATGCTAGATGTCCACCAAGGAGGCTTGTTTTTTTCTTGAAGATCTTGTTTTGATCCTATCAGGTACAGTTGTGTCAATACAGTTGTAGAAGTGTTAGTATAGGGCAATTGTGTATACCTTAGTGTAGATGTCAATGCCAACAGTGGGAACAGGAGCTAGGAAACTTATGCCATCCCTTAGCAGGATATAATTAGCTTTGGCGAAACTTTTGAGGGGTCCAAGCGTTACAACTACTGCAAACATGACCAATTTGTGATCATATTTAACCAGTGAGGGTCTTACACTTGTGGTGGTGCAATGGTCACCTGTGTTGTTGAGACCAGATCGAGAATATTTGAAGCCCTTGTGGAGTTGCATACTACTAGTTCCAGGGCATTAGCATTAAGAAAATTCAGGAACTCTTATAAGTTTCCCATTCAATGGATGGATAGTT
Source organism: Protopterus annectens (assembly GCF_019279795.1). Classification (NCBI taxonomy): domain Eukaryota; kingdom Metazoa; phylum Chordata; order Ceratodontiformes; family Protopteridae; genus Protopterus; species Protopterus annectens. The sequence continues at coordinate 480,111,213 of NC_056733.1, read as the reverse complement.
AAAATTGCCCATGACTAGTGTTTGGTTTTAATTTGACAGACTCAAGTAGGCCCAAACAAACAGCATGGGTATCTTGGTTTACTGACAGGGCCTACAGCTAACAATGACTTGAAGGGGCATCATACCCACAGTTAGCTGAACATGGAGTAACACCATTGTGTTTTCCTGTCTAACCAGTCTAGAGGTATATTTACTTTTGATGAAGACATATACTCCATCGCCTCCTTTGCTTCTCACAAGTTCATTTTGCAGTCTGAAAGTGTCAAAGCCACTGTAGCCTCGCAAGGCCGGGGTACCCTCTATAGTCCTGACCCAAGTTTCGGTGACTGCACAGACGTAAACATCCTCCAGGGAGATAAATGCTTCCAGAAAGTGCAGTTTCTGATTTAAACCCCAAACATTTAGCAGCATAACCTTTAATTTATTTGCAAGTGATATTTTCACATCAGAAATGTTGTTCTTGAGACATTGCCTAAAAAAAGGCACTATGGGGGAGGCAAGTGCCTTAGCCAGTAACCAAAAGCCTAGAGGTGACAGGTGAAGGCCATCTCTGGCAAAGCAGCATGGTCTATCGACCATGTCATCCCAGGCTGACAGGAACTGGATCCCCTTAGAATGACACCAGAGACTTCATATATTCCTGTGAGGTACTTCTCAAGTCATTCATACCAACATGAACTATGACAGAATCATAACAGTAATTGCTATGTTGTCCCATCTCGCCTTCGTTCTTGCTGGTTGGGACCGTGTCCCCAGCACCTGGTTCTTGGGTGGCTCACTGGAACAAACTCTTCAGAACCGTGGAACCAAAGGATAACCTGTTCTGGGAGGGCACATCTACTTTGTAATGAGAGATAAAGGTATGAGGATTTGCCCATGTTGTTGCTGCACAGATTAAGTCTAAAGGTAATTTAGCTTGAAGGCAACAGAGGTTGCCAAGGCCCTGGTTGAATGTCCTCTGAGTCTTCCTGGAAGCGTCTTTTTACACAAACCATAACAAAAAGTGATTGTGTCTGACAGCCATTTTGATAACGTCACTTTAGAAAATGGATAACCTTGCTTATTGTCAGCAAAGGATATGAACAATTGGTCTAATTTTCTGAGGTCTTTGGTCCTGTGTAAATAAAAACGGAATTGTCTAGGAATATCCAATTGGTGTAATCTATACTCTGCCTTATTGCCATAATTGGGGAACACCACAGGAGGCTCAATAGACTGATTTAAGTTATACTCAGAACAAACCTTAGGCAAGCAAGAGGGATTGGTCCTTAGAGAGAGACTATCTTTATGAAAAATGAGACACGGTGAGCGAATAGACAAAGCATGTAATTCAGAAACCCATCTAGCGGTGGTTATAGCAACCAAAAAGAGGGTTTTCTAAGATAGAAACTTCAAAGGGACAAGATATTGCTGGTTCAAAGGGGGGCAGAATTATTGAAGCTAAAACCAAGTTTAGGTCCTGGGGGGGGTTCTCTTACCGGGGGCCGTAAAAGCGCTGTACCTTGTAAGAATGCTCTGCACAACTTATGGGACATAATCTTTGAACCCAAGTCTCCTACATGAAAACTGGAGATGGCAGCCAGTTGGATTCTATTAGTAGCTGCAGCTGCCCCTTTTTTGACGGTTTCGGCCAGAAAGTCAAGAATCTTGTGAACAGGAGCCGTAAAAGGATCAATGTTATTTCTTTTGGCCCAGTAAGAGAACCTCTTCCATTTGCTAGTGTAAATCCTCCTGGTAGTGGGCTTGTGGGGGAACACTAGAATGTGTTGTACAGCAGGGGAAATGTTTGGGAGCCTGGCTAAAACTGGAAGTGGAGTAACCAAGCAGTCAGCTTGAGAGTTTGAAGGGATGGGTGAAGCCTGCCTGACTGATGCATCAGTAGGTCCAGAACTGGGTCCAGTATCCAGGGCTCCAGTTGAAAGTGATAGCAAAGAAACGGAAACCATATTTGATGAGGCCAGTAAGGAGCAATGAGGATGAGTTTGAAACCCAAAGATTTTGCTTTCTGAAGTACCTCTGGAATGAGGGAGAAGTGTGGAAAAGCATATAGCAGTCCCAGAGGCCGATCATGAACAAGTGCATCCCTGGGAGACTGTCCCGGAGGGTGAACTAGGATGAAGTAGCTGCTGCATTTGTTGTTTAGGGGAGTGGCAAAAAGATCGCAGCATGGCTGGCCCCATTTGTGGAAAATCAAGTCCGCAACTTCTTTCTTCAGGGACCACTCGTGAGGCATGAGGATAGCCCTACTGAGCCTGCCTGCTATCATGCTGGATTTTCCAGGAATGTGCGCTGCAATCAGAAAAGGTTGGGAAGACATCGCCCATTGCCATATTCGAAGTGCCTCCTGTCACAAGGGATAAGATCTGGTTCCATCCTGCTTGTTGATATACCATACCACTGACACAGTCTGTCTGGATTGCAATAGCCCCTGTAGGTAGTGTGTCCTTAAGTGCTTGCAATGCCAGAAGCACCACTCCCATCTCCAGAACACTGTTGTGCAGATGGTACTCATGAGGTTGCCACATCCCTTGGACAGTCCGTCCCAGATAATGCCCCCTCCCCCCAATATGGGAAGTGTTCATGGTCACTGTGGCTACCGGATGCGGGTCTAGAAAGAGTCTGCCCAGAGTCACCTGGGGGGAGACCAGCCACCATAGTAGGTCCTTTTTGCGAGATTCAGTGATCAAGATCATGTGTGGCATTGGCAATTCCTGGAAAGACCACTGAGCAAAGAGAAGCCACTGTAGAATCCGAATGTGGAAGCATGCTAAAGGAACTAGCGTAATAGCTGAAGCCATTGAGCCCAGCACTTGTAAGATTTGTCTTGCCTGAACTCTCTTCTTGTTTATGAGAAAGGAAACTTGCTGAAGAATGGTTGACACCCTGTCTAGAGGCAGTTTTGCTATCATGCTTCTTGTATCTAAGTCTGCCCCTATAAAGATAATAGACTGACAAGGTGACAAGGAAGACTTTTCGTAGTTTATTGTGACGCCTAACTGGGAACAAGCTTGGATTGTGTAGCCCCGTGCCTTGATTAGTTGATGCTCAGTGGTAGCAGTGAGGAACCAGTCATCTACATATGGAAACATCTGGAATCCTAGACGCCTCAAGTGAGCCGTGACCACTGCCATACACTTGAACACCCTGGGGGCTGTGGTGAGACTAAAGGGCAGGGCCCTGAACTGATATTGACTGGCTCCCAGACGGAAGCGTAGGAATCTCCTGGATTGCCTGTCCATTTTTAATATGGTAGTATGCATCCTGGAGATCAATGGAGCACATCCAATTGTCCTGACCCAAGAAGGGAAGAATGGACTGCAGTGTCCCCATCCAGAACTTTGCTTTTTTTACCGACTGGTTTAGCATGCCGAGATCCAAGATTGGTCTCCAGTCCCCTATTTTCTTTGGAACTAAAAAGAACCTTGAGTAAGTTCAGGATCTGATTTGGTCTGCGGGGACTTCCTGGATGGCTATTTTTTCTAGCAATCTTTGAACCTCTAGGATTGCATGATTTATTTTACATTTATTTATTTATTTATTTTATTTTACATTTGTTGATGATCCTGAAGTTTGGGTGGAACATCTGGGATAGAATGTTTGTCTTTTGAGGAGGACTGAGAAAAGGGAATTTTGGAACCCCTGGATATTATAGGCAGTACCCATGTTTCCGTTGTGACAGATTGCCAGGCTGCTGAGTACAGTGATAGTCTGCCCCCGACTGCCTCCATAGGTGGACAGCCGGGTCTCCCTTCAGGAGTGCTGGAAGGGCCTAGCAGAGAAAGTATTGTCACCCTGCTGTTGCAGACCTCCTCTGCCGTGAGGGCAGTGTCATCCATTTGTTTCCCCCTCCGCCCCTGGGGGAAAAAATCACCACGTGTGTCAGGCAAAGATCCCTGGGATTTTTGGAACCACATTTTCCCACTCTTCTACCCTTGGGATAGGGTCTAGATGGAGTGGAAAAATGGACCTCTATGGCAGAGAGATTCTTGCCATCCTGTTCACACCTGGTGAGAGTCTCTTTTACCTGAAGCCCAAACAAGGACGAGCCATCAAAGGGGTGTTGGTAAATGAAGACTTAAAGGGTTCCACAAATTGACAAAGGTGTATCTAGGAATGTTTGCGTAAGGCTACTCCGGTACCTGCTGCCCTACTCGCTCCATCTGCCACATAAGAAATGAGCCTCATGGAGGAGTTTACCACGGAGGTCAAGGTTGCAAGTTGGGAAGCTGCCCTGTTCGCAACTCCCTCAGCTGTAGGATCTTGCAGGGTATCTCCTAACTCCTTTAGGAGATCCCTCTGAAGTCATGTGAAATGTGACAAGTAATTCAGCGATCTGAGAGTAAAAGTCGCTGAAGAAAAAAACAGGCTTCCCATACCTGTCTTTGTTCGGCAGATGGACAGATGAAGAAGTTTCCGCAAGCCCCTTCTTGGTGGCTGCTGTCATCACCATGGCATCAACAGGGACTCCCTTGGTGAGGAAAGGCTTATATTCAGGAGCTGTAATAAAGTAGTTAGGTCTCTTCGGAACAGATGCCATGGTCTCTGGAGCGCTCTATGCCTTTCGACACACTACAAACAAAAGTGGGTCGAAAGGCAGAGACACCCAAGAGGTGGAGGATTGGGAACCAAATGCATCCAGGTATAAGGACTCGTCCTCAGAAGGGGCTAGGGACTTCCAGCCACTCCTCTGTCTGAGGATTTCCAAGATGTCTGACAAGAGACATCCTCAGAGGGGGACCCTTCCGACTCATCCAAGTATCCGAAGTGATAGACTCAGGGGAGTCTAGATGCTTCCTCTTGCATTTCTTCTATCGAGGGACCTCCTCTGAATGTACGGGGGAGGTTTCAGAAGAAGTGGGGTCACCCAGTGGGGCTTCCTGGGGCACAGGTTCCCTATGCTTGGCAGGACGAGGAACAAAGGCCAGTACAGGCAGCGAGGGAGAAGGAGCCAATGGAGCCAAGGGTGGAGCAGTCTCAAGAGACAGCACACATCACCTCAAAAGCACCACAGTCCCGAGTCAAAGAAGCCTCTGGCTCCAAAGAGCCCAGAGATCTTCTCTGAACCGGGAGAGAAGGCTCAGAGGCCGATGTAGGAGCTGAGCTCACCTGCGCCGAAGCTCCGAGAGGAAGAGCGGGGTCGGACAAGGGTCCAATGCCACTTTCCCCCTTGGAGCCGGCGAGAGAGCCTCGGCACCCAGACCCCTTGACGGACTGAGAAATCGAGGAGATCGGAGCAGTAGTCGGAACCGATAAGGGAGAAGAAACTGGAGCAGACGATTCCACCACCACGACTTCCATGCACTCCAGCTCTGAGCTCAAGAGAGTCAGAGGAGGAATTGATGGAGAAGCTGGGAGGGCCAAAGGAGCCAAATCCTTATGGGCTGGACTCGAGAGTAATTTAGCAAGTGCCTGTGACTTGAGGAGCCTGTTGACCACTCTCTCCACGTTGTGATCCAAAAGTCTGGAGGAGTGTGAAGAGGACTGGTGACTGCTCGGCTCCAGGTTGCAGCAGCGGAAATTGTGGAGCGAAGCGCACTGGCTCCAAAGAGGGAGACCTTGATCTCTTATGGATCCAGATCAGCTCCGAGGACACGGATGGAGCCGCCGGAGACTTAGCTTTGTCGGAGCCAATGCTCAGGGCCGACAGAGCCGAAGGCTTCTCAGTAAGTTTTGTCTGTTTCGAGCTCTGAACCGATGGCTTGGAGCGTTTCTCAGACACTTTGGCTAGCTGAGGACCCGGAGATGGGGTATCTTGAGGATTCTTCAGGAGGCCACATAGGATAAGCTTATTCTTTCTTTCCTGCAGGACTCTGGAACTGAAAGCATGACAGACAGAGCAAGAGTCCTGCAGGTGAACAACCCCTAAACAATTAAACGCAACTCGTGTGCCCGTCCATAAGGGACATTTTCTGGCAACACGAATCGCATTTTTTAAACCCGGAGGGTTTAGACTCTTTAGACATATCTAGCAGAAGTCAGGGGAACAGATTTCCACAGAGAAAAAAACTATCACTCGCAGCCTACAACAAGCAGAAATAAACAGGCCGATAATCACAAGGGAAAAAAAAGTTTTAAGAAGAAAGGAGGGAAAGGAAAAAGGGGGACAGCCTCTAACTTAAATGGCAACTCCCCCAATGGGACAGCCTCCAACTAAAACGGCAATCCCAGAGAGTGAGTGAAGAAAGGGAAGAACTCTGTAATAAACAGGCTCTAAGGAGAAAGCAGACTGAAAGAGAAAACGACGGCCAAAAAACACCACAAAGAGCAGAGAAAGGGGTCCTTAGATTAATAAAGAAAAATACACACTCTAATGAGTCAATATAATGAGTCAATTACCAAACATGTTGCAAGTATGGAGCAATCTCGATGCTGCAAGTGGCAAACAAGATATGGGTAGATGCCACAAGGCATATTGGGATAAGGGGTAGCCTCGAGCCAGTAAAAGGTCTCGAGCCTTAGTAAATCGGCAGATTCGGAGCCGAGGATCGGCTCTGAACCCCAACCAGCAAGAACGAAGACGAGATGGGACAACATAACATCTACAGTTTTAAAAGTGCAAAATTACAGTATAAAATTGTACTTCTGTTTAGCAAAATTTATTTATTTAACATTTGTTGACCGGGAAAGTCCGACTATGTTCCACAGAGCCTGTTTTCAGCGGAGGCCCAGGAAGAGATCTTCCAGACGCATGTCTTTAGAATGCAGCAGATTCCTTGGACTGCACAGATGAATACAGCAAAGCAGTGGCTGGTCGCCTAATATATGGATAACCTCAATTTCTTTTAATTAGGGCCTGTATTAGCAGCTGTCTACTTGTCACAAATGTTCATGTTAGGAGGGATAAACTTCATTATTCAAAGATGTACATAGTTGGATCTGGATTTTTATTAAAACAGTCTCGTAAAATGTTCGAATGATGATAAACTGTATAAAGGATTAGCCTGGAAAACATTAATGGGTGTGTGTATCACAAAATCTGGAACTAGACATCTAAAAAAGCTGCCATGTATAACAGATGGGAATAATGACTTCTTACTCTAATGGCGACACTTTCCATATTATCTTAGAATGTGAATGGTCTCACAGGTACAGATCAAAAGGAAAGAATATAGAGTGGAAACAGCAATGCTACAGCAGCCACATCAGAAAGAGCGGAGCATGTAAATTTGATAAAGAAAGGATTTCAGGATTAATATTCTGCAGAATATCAGGACAAAGGAAAATAGGAATACTTATATTAATTGCAAGAGGAGCTCTAGAAGTGATACAAGAAGTAAAAAAGATAATAGCAGACTGCAGTAGTAAGGGGCTACTGGCAAGGGATGAGTATTACACTGGCATGTAATTATATTCCACCTAAAACTGCTATTGCGGAGCTTAAAAATTTATAGAAATAATCAGCTTTCAGCAAGGAATATTACTTGTAGGGCAAGACTAGAATTTAATTTGCAACAATGAGGATGTATTACAGAACTAGAAGGGCAAATATAACAAAAGAGGGCAGATTTATGAAAATATTTGGCATAAAGAGACATGAATTTGGTAGTAATAACTCAGAATTTACATATTATTCCCCAAGGTACAACAACTGGGCTACACCCGACAAATTGGATTTCACAGTAGCATGTCAATTTAATTGAGAACTTTGTTACACATCCACTATCTATTTCAGATCATGTGCTAATTACCAAGATAAAAATGCAGGGTAATGAAGTAAAGATGAGACATTGGCACTTCTCCACCTACCTGTTAAAGGGCGAGAAATTTAAGGAATGGGTAGTAGAAATTTTCCAGCTGTTATTAGGGAAAACGAAAGCACTCCAGAAGTTACAGCTAGTGAGTGGGATAAAAATGAAAAGTAGAGTTTAAACACAGAGTAGAAATAGAAGAAGTCTGGTTAAAAAGCAATAAAAATCATTTAGTGGGGCTGACAGAGGATAAAATATTACAAAATATGGGAAATCTCTCAGAACAAAAGAGGTGCAACTGCAGAATGCTGAAGACAAAATAAGGGAGCACCTGGATTACATGCATGAGTTTAGAGAGACTGCTGTTAAGCAATTGTGTTTTGATAACTCGAGAGCACAAAAGCTTTTGGCATAACGGCTCAGGCAACAGAAAGTAGAAAGGGTTGTTGCCAAGTTTAGGGAGCCTACAACAAGGAAAATAAACCAGAGACCCTCTAGAGGTATTAGAAATATTTCAGAAATTGCATGAAATCTGTATAAAGCAGAGAAGTGGGGAAATGCATAAATATTTTCATTTGTGTTTTTTCTTGAACACTTAATATATGCCAAGGTTAGAGGTAGATGAGGTCAACAACTAACAGTTAAGAGGTGCAGAGATAAAAATGGAGTGAACATTTCCAGGAATAGATGGTATTCCTGTGGAAGGATAGAAGCTGGGGGGGGGGGGGATGAAAGTGATAAAGATCTAGGTTTTATTTAACAGTTATTTTAAAAGGAAGAGAGGCACCAACATCCTGGAAAAAAGGTGTGGTGGCTGTAATACCTAAAGACGGTAATGACCCACATGATTCATATAGGTCCATTTCAATTTTAAACCATGATTATAAAAAGTGTTTATGTCTAGAACGGCTAAAAAATGACAAAGGTGATGCCAGAATTAACATATCTGTACGTAATGGAACCAGAAAAGGACATCTCTGTGTTGAGGAATATTCTGAGACAGTTGAGTTTTTTTTTTATATATATAAAATTAATGAAGATAAAACAGACTATAGCTATAAACTAAGTACCCACATATGAATTGGGTCGGGAATACCCATATTTATGGGGACATGAAAAAAAAATGAAATATTTAGGAGTATGGATTAAAAAGGATGTGGCTATGGCAGCTAAGGATATTTGATAAGAGACTAAACAAAACATAATGCAAAAATTGCAAAACTGGAGACTCTTACCTATGCAGATGGGTAGCAAGATACAAGCAGTAAAAATGTTTTAGTCCCTTTAGTTTTATACACAGGTCAGGCATAATTTTTTTAACCAACCATAGGAAAAGTTGTGGATAGTAATTACTAAAGAGTTGAAAGATTTTATATGGGAGGGGAACAGGGCAAGTGTCAAGTGGGATAAGTTGATCCTCCCAATATGACAAGGAGGTTTAGGATTACCTGATTTGAAGGAATATTTTAGAGCTAGACAGTTAAGGCTCTTATGCTTAACACAAGCAGAAAGATACAACTCAAAGTGGAAAGAGATTATGATGATGTGGGGGGGGGTATAATTCAAGAAATAAGGAAATAATGCGATTCTGGACGCAGATCCTTAGGGAGAACAGTCAAACAAAATACTATATTCATAAAGTAGCAGAAAGCGTACCAAGAACTAAGCTGGCAAAGGAATGGAGAAGGGAGATTCTTCCAATAGGGAAGACTGCAACTAGTGGTGCAGAGAATAGACAAGAGGGGCTGGAATTTACTGGAGGAGGACAGCAAATGAAACAAGGTATTGGGAACAAATAATTAGAGAAAGAAAGGTAATAGAACAGGAAGAGCCCTGAAAGACATTTGGACTGTATGCTACTGACGGTCTATACTCAGACATCAATCCCTAATAGGGAAGGCAAAGAGAAAGGGACAGGGGAATTCTAAATAAAAGACCTACATTGGATAAGTTTTAACTGAATCTAATACAGAAGCTGCTGTTAAAGAAGGAATGACTGATAGGGTATATGGAGTACTGTGCAGTGTCTGTAGGAGTCAGTCGGAGGAGGTTAGGGAAGATTGGGAGAAGAGAGTGGATATGCAATTCACAGGGGAAACAATGGAAGAACATGTGTGGCTCCCAATGTGCAGTATACTCTAGAGGATTTGGGATTTTTGCATGGATACTTTTATACCCCAAGCATACTCCAAAGAATTTTGCCTCAGGTAGATGGCTGGTGTTGGGGATGCAGTAGGGAGGAAAGAGGTGGCTGGGAACACATGTTTTGGGAGTGTAGTGAGTTGGCAGAATTTGGGAATTCCCTACAGAGTACCTTGTCAGGAATACTGGGCAAGTGGACGAGTGTGGCGGGGGATTTTTTTTTTCTATGATCACGTTGATGCCTTGCTAGGTTTAGTTCTGGTGACTGCCAGGAAGGCAGTTGCTGGAAAATGGAAGTCAAGACCTGGACAGGTGTGCTTGAGGTAATAAACATGGCAGAGATGAAGGAACAGAAGGTGGGATCTTTGGAGGGGGGCATGAGTAGACTCCATGGAAGGAGATGGAGTTTGTGGGAACAATATATGCGGAGAAATATTCTGCAGGAGAAATGGGGTTTGGGAGAAGGGTGAGCATTGAATAATTTATGTAATGTTGCTTATATTATATAACATAATATATGTGATGTATGTGTTTGTAAATATGAACTTGTTGATATGGTTTTATTGCTTTTGCATAAATGCGTTTTGCCTATGCCAGCAGTAAGAGATAATTCAATAGAGGTATTTTAAAAAACAACTAGACACTGGGAAGAAGAATTACTCTTATACCAAAATTTTGCATTCACCTGAAGTTGTTGAAGATCTCTGTGTTCTTGTCCAGCTGTAAGGATATTACCTTTACTTAGAGTACAGATTAGACTCCACAAAGTATGGATCATTATTCTATCCATATGGTGAGAAAAACAGAGAGACTGAGAAATTCAAAATGGTTCAATGGTATTTCCTTAAGAAATTAATTCACAAGAGTATAGGCAAAGAGAAAGAAATAGGGGGTCCAAAACAAAAGACCACTGGTAAACATTTCAGTAGAATCTAGAAAAGAAGCTACCATTAAAAAGGGGAAAATTAGTAGAGCATATACAATATTGCATGATAACCAAGAATCAATCAGAGGAGATTAGAAAGAATTGAGAAAAGAGACTGGAGAAGCAATTCACAAAGAAACAATGGGAGGATATATGCATGTCTCCCAAAAATGATACAAAATCTAGAAAATGTAGGATTTTTGCTTACAACGACATTTTATACCCCAAGCTGGTGCCAAAGAATTTTCCTCAGGTAGACAGCAAATGGTGGTGGTATAACAGGGAAGAAAGAAGCAACTGGGAACATATTTTCTGGGAGAGAAATGAGCTGGCGGACTTTAAGGATTCTCTGCAGGATGCACTGTCAGAGATGACGGGTGGGCAGATTTTTCTAAGCTACGATACAGAATTGGAATTGCCTAAACATGTTAAGACCTTGCTGTGTCTAAATATGGTGGCTGCAAAAAAAGCAATTACTAGAAAATGGAAATCAAAAAATTCCACAAGCTCTTCTTTCATCCAAATTCCTAGCAATAGCCCACCTTTTTTACTCTGTGTTTTATTGCCAAAAATGTCATCATGTCTTCTTATTGTATTTCATTCACTGCATAACCTTGTTTATACCAATCAATGTTATGATATTTAACAATCAATGATTATGATGCCTTTTTACTCTGTATTTTATCTATAAGAAGTTACACAAGAACGTTATGTAAGATTATTACTGACTTTTGTTTGTGTGGAGCTTTTCTCCCCGGGCCTCCGCTGAAAATGGGTTCCTACCCAGTCGGACTTTCCTGGTAAACAAATGTAAAATAAATAAAAAATAAATATAAATAAAATCTAAACCAACTATGTTAGAACAAGTGCACATAGTAACCAAGATAAAAGATAAAAACAACTGGAACAGAGATCTTTAGAAAACGGTAGGAGCAAACTACATAGGAAAAAAACTGGAATTGCGGGAGCAATATATATGGGGAAGAATGAGGTTTAAAAGAAGGCAGGACTTAAATGAGTTACATAATGCTGGACTGAAAATGGACTGGGTAGATTACAAGTGATGTATAAGGTTTGCAACAAGGAGTGTGTCAGTGTAGTTTATGATGTAAGATGCTTGCAACTAGGATTGTCTCGGTGTGGTTTGTTTTCATTTATATAAATGTATGATTGCCCATTTCTTAAGTGATGGTTTAATAAACATGTTTCTTGTTTAAAAAAGAAGGCAGGAAATGAATAATTTATGTAATGTTACTTAGGTTATAAGATATATAGCAACATATGTGAAGTGTAACATTTATAAAGATGAACTTGTTGATACAGTTTAATTACTTTTATGTAAGTGCAAATTTGCCTATCTCACAACTGATAAAAGATGTTTTTTAAAAAAAAAAAAAAAAGACATTTAGTCGCAAAAGAAGTGACTTAGTTACACAGAACGACTTGCAAGGCTGAACATATATACCATGAGATAGACTTCAGAGAAAACGTTGAAACAAAATTGTTCTATCATCAATATGCTACCAAGTAAATTAGATGCAACTAAGAAACGCATCACATGACTCAAGAAGCATTAATTTAATGGTAAAAATAGGTACATTAAAAAATGAAGCAATACTACAAAGTCAGTGTGGTATTTTATGTAATTAGCTGCTACAATTTGTGAGCTGGACTACTATTATAGGAAACATAAAAAAATTCACATGACTTGTAAGCTGGAAAGCAGGGCATATGACCCTGACTTCTTATGGGTGCAGACTCGTTAATGACCTATAAAAGTTGCAAGACTGCTAAATACAATATCACCTCTAACAACACTGCTAATACAATACACAGGAACACTAACTGTAAGGACATACAAAACCGGGGGTAAGGGGTTGCAATATATACCAAGCTTTTCTGCAGTGTTGATATCCTTGCAACATAGTAAGTGGTTTGTACCTCTGCAATGGTGCACAGCAATGAAGTTATGTGTCCCAGGAGACCAGAGTTCAACTAGTGGTTCTGGTGCTTACTGCAAGGAGCACAGGGAAAAGACACGGCTAAGGAGGCCTGGCCTGCTTGCCTGTACCTGGGAGAAGGGAATGGTAATACATTCTTGGCTGTGTAGTCTGCTCAACACTGCTTATTTGGCAAACACAGAAGAACCACCAGAAATTTAAGTACGAGACCTAAATATGTCACCTGCATGGGTGAGGATGTGCTTCAGAGCTCATCTACCATCCACTCTCACCCAATAATAGCCAGAATGCATGAAAGATAAAGCTTTGGGACTTCCCACAACTTGTCAAATCAAGAAAAGCCAGCTACAGTATGCTGACCACATTGTGACACTCAATTCCCAGTCACAAAGGACCCACTGCACTTACCTGTACAGGTGCCCCTGATGAGCAATTCTGTAAGATGTTCACAGATTCATAGGAGATTACTAGACTAATGGTCCTAGGGCCTTTACAAGCCTAGCCATGTAAAAAAACCTGTGCACCCTAAATGACCATCGTTAGATGGTCATTGTTAGCAGAGTGATTTTATGATCAGCACCGACTACCTCTGTCCATGAGGGACATAGGTAACACTCCGGGTGAATTTATGGTCACCCGTCCAATTGTCAAGGTTGTGTTAAATAGGGTCATTGAGGACCTCTGCTTTACGTGAAGTGGGAGCTTATTCCAGAGTGTCGGCAAACTCTGGGAGATATCTCTCTCTCTCTCCAACATGTTTTGCTAACATCACAGGCTAGGTTGAGATCCCTGGAAGGAATGACTCTTATCCTATTCAAATTTGTGATGTGCAGCATTTCCATTATGGCAGAGTCAGAAACAATGTTGCTGTGTTGACAAGTATGAACCCTGCCTGACAACGAACCAAGTCAGGACGAATCTCACTGGCTAAAGGTATGGGGGGGTGGAACCACAGACAAAAAGAGTAAGGACAGAAGTCGGTGGTGCTACTAGCCCACAAAAAAGGGACAAAAACAGCACTGTTCCTGAACTGAAATCACCACTGACGGGAATGGTTTTAAGTGGTTTTATGTTTTTTTCTGATTTGTTACACCTCAAAATATAGTCTGATTGGGTTGCCATGCTGACCTCATTTTATTTTACAGTTAGTACACTTGCTTTCACGTACCTCTTCACCTCTTAGCACAAGAAATCTGGACAACGGCAAAAATAATGTGCTTCAGAGCTTATCTACCATCCACCCCACTTCACTGCTGTACACCATTGGAGAAGGCACAAACCACCAGAAATAGGGACAGATTTTAAATACTGTTCTTATAAACCTAGAAAGTTGACGTAACAGTTTATATATCAGCATGCGTTTTCTGAAGAACATGAAACTTGAAACTCAAATGTCTATCATTATTTAGCGACTTCAACTTAAGGTGATAGTCAGTAAACCACAAAATTATATACGAGGAATGAATCAAAAATAGGAGGCAAAAAATCTGGACATTCTGTGAAAATCTGACAGCTGTGTGAGATATGCTCCCACAATGTACCCTGTGCCCCCATAATACTGCATCAGCAAATAAAAGCATTTTGTGGTCTTTTCTATTCATTCACTAAGAATTTTTTTTGCTTCATTTAATCTGCTAGCTTCTATTATTCTCATTTTTCTTGGTAGACAACAAACAGCAAAAAGTCTGAATGTCAGGCATCAACAGTCATTAAACTAGTTGCCTTTATTCTAACAAGTAATGCAATTTACATGCCTCAGTTTTTAGCCAAGGTGTGAAAAAAAATCAAAGATAGCACAGATCACACTTAAAAGAATGACTTCATACGCTAATGAGCAGAGTATCGCAAATGGAATTACTCAAAGAGCGAGTCTCCAAATAGACACACAAGTGTATTACTGGGGAACAATTACTGGAAGTGTACAAACAAGCAAAATTTAAATGAGTAGATAAACAGGTTCATAGGTAGGTACTAGGCTATCGGCCCTGGGGCCTATACAAGCCCAGCCAAAAAGGTACCCTGGCTTTTGCCACCCAAGAAAATTATTTTCCTGTGCCACTGTCGAGCAGAGCCACAGAGGTGATCCCGGGGTGAATTTCCTATTTTCCATCCAATCATCAAGATTTTTCTTGAAGAGTGCTAATGAGGAGCTTTGTTTAATATAGATAGGTAGTTTAATCCAGAGTATGGGAAGTCTCTGGGACAGGAATCTATCCCTCCAGCATGTTCTGTTTATTGTGGTGACAAGGTTTAGGTCCCTAGAGCGTGCAGCTCGGAGGGCTTGGGATTTCTTTAAGTGGAACATGTCCAACAGCTCTGGGTTTGACATAGCTTTGTATGTTAGGCAGAGATCACCTCTGAGTAGGCGATATGCAACGGAGTAAAGCTGGAGTTTTTTGAGACTGTCTGCATAGGGCATCTGTGAGTCCGGTAATCCTCTTTGTGAGGAATTTCTGCGGCCTTTCCAGTTGTTGTAGATGTCTTGTGAGGTACATACCAAAAGGGGCGTTGTACTCTATAATGGGTCTAATGAGTGATGAGTAGAGGGGAAAGTACAGTTGTGTACACTTACCATAAATGTAGATGTTCGAGTGTCTTCACTGTTGCAGTCATGACTGTAGGGTTCTCCCCTGCCGGCAGGCAGTCCTCGGTCGGCTAGAATCCCAAAGTCTGGGTCCGGCGTCGGCTGCTCAGCCATGCTCCCTGACGTCAGAGTGCCAGGAGTACAAAGCTGACAGCCGACGCCATGTTTTCCAGTTTTTCTTGCCCCAGATGTCAGGTGTTCCAAAATGAGTAAGATCCCATACCCTTTGCAAATACACCTCAGAAGAAGGGTGAAGAAGGGAACCAAACAAAAGAAAAAAAAATAAGAGGGGACAGGAGGGAGGGTAACCCAGACTGCAACAGTGAAGACACTCTAACATCTACATTTATGGTACGTGTACACAACTGTACTATGTTCATCGTGTTTCACTGTTGCAGTCATGACTGTAGGGTTGAATCCCAAAGCAAAATAAAAGGGAGGTGGTCATAAAGTAGAGGGGGTGGCTAAAAGGCCCTGCAAGACTGCAGAAGCAAAGCCTGCCCTAGACTTAGAGTAGAGAGGTAGATTGTAGTGCTTAGAAAAAGTATGCACTGAACTCCAAGTTGCAGCTTCCAAAATGTCTTTGGTAGGAACTCCCCTGAGGAAGGCAGCTGAAGTGGCAGCAGCTCTGGTAGAGCGAGTCCTTATACTCCCTGGGATTTGCTTTCCATGGTGTGAATAACAAAATCTAATTCCATGAGCAATCCATTTTGAAATGGTCTGTTTTGAAATGGCTTTACCTTGGGAACTTGAAGCATAAGAAACAAACAATTGTTCTGATTTCCTGATGTCCTTGGGTCTGTCCAGGTAAAAACGTAGTTGTCTGTGCACATCCAAGGAATGCAAGATCTTTCCCCCTTATTTTGAGGACTGGGGAAAAAAATGGCAAGTGAATAGTCTGATTTAAAGCCACTTTGGAAACCACCTTAGGCATGAAAGTAGGATTAGTCCTTAAAGACACCCTGTCTTGATGAAAAATAATATAAGGTTCCACAGCCATGAGAGCTTGCAACTTCGAAACTCTCCTGGCAGAGGTCAGAGCTAACAGGATGGCTGTCTTCCAAGATAAAAACTTGATGTCAGATGTGGCAGCAGGCTCAAAAGGAGGTAAGGTGAGTTTTTCCAGAACATAGTTGAGATCCCAGGCAGGAATGGGTGGAGATCTAGGGGGCCTTAAATTCTTAGCTCCTCTGAGAAACTGTCTCATGAGCTGGTGGGAAAAGATTGGAGGGTCTGCATTATAATGAGCCGAAATAGCAGAGGCATGTATCTTTATGGAAGAAAAAGAGAGACCCTTATGTAAGAGGTCTGTCAGGTAAAGTAAAATCAGAGGAATATCAGGAATAAGAGGGTCCGAATCCTGAGCCTGCATCCAGGTGCAAAATCTTTTCCATTTTCCTGCATAAGATTTTCTAGTGCTAGGCCGTCTGGCTTCTAAAATGACATCCATAACCTGCTTGGGTAGGAGAGAATGAATCATAGACCCTGGATTAACCAGGCCGCCAGGTTGAGAGTTTTGACATGGGAGTGCAGAACCTGACCCTGGTGTTGGGACAGAAGGTTCGGAGTCTGTGGTAAAACCCAAGGGGGCTCCAGAGAAAGGTTTTTCAGTGTTGGGTACCAAAACTGTCGAGGCCAATTTGGGGCCAGCAAAATTATCATCTTGTGCTTGTCCTGTTTGATCTTTAATAACACCCGTGGAAGAAGAGGTAGAGGCAGGAAGGCATACCCAGAGAGGTTTCTCCAACTGAATGATAGTGCATCCACTTTCCAAGCTAGTTCGTGGAATGTCCTGGTGCAAAAAATCTGTAGTTGATGATTGAGGTGGGATGCAAAGAGGTCTATGTGAGGACATCCCCAGACTGCTATAATCATCTTGAATATTACGGTGTCCAGCATCCATTCGTGTGGGTCCGACAGGTTTCTGCTCAGACTGTCTGCCAGGAAGTTTTGCTTCCCTGGTAGAAACTGAGCTTGAAGTTCCAATTTGCAAGCTAGAGCTGCGTTCCATAGATTCATGGCTAGTCTGCAAAGGGGATAGGAATGTGATCCCCCTTGCTTGTTTATGTACCACATAACTGTGGTGTTGTCTGTCCGTATCAGTAGTTGCCCTGGTTGTAGAAGACCAATAGAGCGTTCTAAACGGCTAGCATTTCCTTTAAATTGATATGCAGGTGCTTCTGATCCTTTGTCCAAAGGCCCTGCAGACAATTGCCCTGAAAATGGGCTCCCCATGCATAATCTGAGGCGTCCGTGGTTAGTATCTGACTGGCTGGAGGCAGGCTGAAGGGTTTCCCTTTGTTTAGAGTACATGCCTTGGACCACCAAAGGAATTCCTTTTGAAGACAAGGCAGGACGGTGATCTGTATGTCTAAACTGTGGCAATGCTGAGACCATACATTTTTTAGGTACCACTGTATTTTCCTCATATGTAGTCTTGCATATGGTACGAGAAGGATGCAGGAGGCCATGTAACCCAAAGCCTGCAGGAATTTCCTTGCAGATAGCTGAGTTAATGTTGCCAAGGTTTGAAAGTTGAAGCCAGCTGTAATTGTTTTTCGTATGTCAGAAATGCCATCTGGGTTGTTGTGTTTAGAAGAGCACCTAGAAAAGTTATCTGTTGCGAGGGTGTCAAATTTGACTTTTTTATGTTTACAGTGAATCCCAGGAACTTGAGAAGTTTCTGAACAAATTCTAGATGCTGGAGTAAGACATCCTTGTTGTCTGCCTGAATAAAACAATCGTCCAGATAAGGGTAAATTTGAATTCCCTTGAGTCTGCAATAAGCTACTACTGGAGCCAGGCACTTGGTGAAGACCCTGGGCGCAGTAGACAATCCAAAGGGCAGCGCAGAGAATTGATAATGCCTCGATCTGGCCTTGAACCTGAGGTATTTTCGGCACTCCTGCCTGATGGGAATGTGTAAATAAGCCTCCTTTAAATCCAAAGTTACCATCCATGCATTTTTGGTCAGCATTGGGAGTAGCTGCTGTAGAGTAAGCATCTTGAAGTTTGGTATTTCGAGAAAAGTGTTTAAGACTGACAGATCCAGAATGGGTCTCCATGAATTTTGCTTTCTGGGGACTAGAAAGAGCCTTGAGTAAAAACCTTGTCCCATTTCTGAAAGTGGAACCAGTTCTATGGCTTTCATAGCCAAGAGGGCTTCCACCTGGTTTAAGGCCTCTAACCATTGATGTCTTGGTAGATCTGGCCATCCGCTTGGTCTTGGTAGGGTATGAAAATGGAATTTGTAACCTCTGGAAACCACATCCAGAACCCACTTGTCTTGGGTTATACGAGTCCAATTTAGGTGAAAAAGAGAAAGTTTTCCTCCGAGAGGGGCTTCCAGGCAAGAAGTTCCTGCAGCCCAACAGAGGGAGTCATTGAGCCTGTTTTCTATGAGCTTGCGGCCTGTCCTCTCCTCCCCTAGGGGTGGAAGCAGTCCACTGCCTTGGTCTATAAGAGGCTTGCGTTTGAGGCCTTCCTCGGGAGCGTCTGTATCTACCCCTCTGAGGCCTGTCTGAATTGGGAAAGGACCAATTTTTTGTAGGTCAATTCCTACTAAATCTGGGTGGCTGTACTTGTAAGAAATCCTTAACCGTTTGCATGGATTTTGCCTTGTCCTCCATCTTCTTTATCACCTCTTCAGCCTTAGATCCAAACAAAACATTATGCTGAACAGGAGCATCCAATAACTTAGCTTTTACTTGATCTGGCACGTTTTGTTCCTTTAACCAAGCATACCTTCTAATGACTGTACCAGAGGCAGCAGCCCTACAAGAAGCCTCTAAGGCATCAAATCCACAGTGTAAACCATGCTTCCCAACTTGTTCAGTGGCATGCATTAAGTCATGTAAATTCCTTATCATCTGCACAGGCGGAAATGGAAGTTAGCTTTTGTTTCAAAACAGACAGAAGGAATTGCTGGTATTTCAGCATATGAAATTGACAGTTTAAAGCCCTAATAGATAAAGTAGCTGAAGTGTACACTTTTTTGCCCCATATTTCTAAAGATCTGGAATCCTTCTCAGTGGGAATGGGGTTTTTAGCAAATGCGGCCTTAACCCCCTTAGGGCCCTGAGAAATGGTTTCAGGATCAGCAGTAGGGTTCTTGTATAAAAACTGGTGGGAGTCAGGAACCCTATAATATCTGTCTGGCTTAACAGGAGCTGGAGGAAGAGAGTCAGGAGTTAAGTTAGCCTCCGAAAAAGCATCATCCACAATATCCAAAATAGGAGGAATAGCCAGGGGTCTATGTTGGGGAAGAAGAAGAAAATCCCTTAGTCTTTTCTTAGATTCCAAGTACTCCTGTCCTTCCCAGTGAAAATGCTCTCTCATTTCATGCAAAGTTTCCCCAAAAGAGAAATCCTCAGGGGGAGAAGCTGAAGGAATGGATTCCTCAGCATCAGAATCCTCATAAGGAGGGAAAGAATATTCCTGGTCAGAAGAAGAAACTGAAGAAACAGAAGCCTGATCAGAGGAGTCATAATACACTTCCTGCCTTGGCCTTTTATCTGGAGGGGGATGTGAACCCCTAATCATAGTAAGCAAGTCCTCCGCCATCTTAAGTAACTGTTTCTGAGACTTGGGTGCCGGATCAGAAGAGGCCTGGTCTGCAGTCTTTGATTTGGAAGGAGTCTTTGGCTTTGCCTTTATTAGAGGCTGAGTAGGCCTGAAAACCCCTTCGGAAGCCGGTACCTGCACAGCGGCTCCGGACCCATCCGAAGGAGCATTGTCCGAAGATCCTGCAACAGAAATATTCAAAGGCCTAGTTGGCTCCTCGTGGGAGTCCGTTTTGGCCATCCGTTCCGAAATGGCCGACGACAGGGGCTGCAAAAGCACCTCACTGACGACAGCCGAACCTGAAGCTGGCTCTGCTTGTACAACATCGTCTGATTTGGACCTCGGAGGCCTGTCTTTATCCTTGCGTCGTTTGTGAACTCCAGTAGCCGGAACCGTATCCGACGACATTTTGTAATTAAAACGCCTACCGAAGTAATGAAATGCAAAATCGTACGTTGATTGAATCTAGCACAAAACCGACAACTAGCTACGTCGTGGTCAGGGACTAAGCAAGGAATACAGTAAGAATGAAAATCCTTATGAGGTATTTGCTTCCCACATGAAATACAATTATTAACTTTTTCTGACATCGGACTGGAGCAAGAAAAAATTTCAACGGGTACTTAGCTTTGAGTAGGAGAAGAAAGTCTTCGGACTGAAGTACGTTTATAAAAAATTGTCAGGAGTCAGCCGACCGGCACTTGCGAACTGCTATCACCGCACGGCAAGAAAGACTGGAGAACATGGTGTCGGCTGTCAGCTTTGTACTCCTGGCGCTCTGACGTCAGGGAGCATGGCTGAGCAGCCAACGCCAGACCCAGACTTTGGGATTCTGGCCGACCGAGGACTGCCTGCCGGCAGGGGAGAACCCTACAGTCATGACTGCAACAGTGAAACACGATGAACATCAAGGACCTCTTTTTTTCTGGATGAGAAACCTTTTGTGATTAGGTGTGCCACGTAGAGGGATTTCCTGACTACTGTGGTGATGTGATTATCAAAGGAGAGACTACTATCCACCTGTGTCCCAAGGTCTCTTATCACACTTTTGGTGTTAAGTATACTACCGCCTATGCTGTAGTTCATGGCTAGAGAGTTTTTACCAAAGGGGATGACAATGCACTTTTTGGCATTGAGCTTGAGGCCATGGCTTTGACACCAGGCATCTGTCTCAGTGAGGCCCTTTTGCAGGATGTCCACATCGTTGGGAGTTTCGAATATGGCTCCTAGTTTACAGTCATCTGCGAACTTCGTTAGACAAAGACCTTCTGTGTTAGCCTGTACTTCAGAGAAGTAGATACCAAACAGGAGAGGACCCAGGACTGAACCCTGTGTAAGTAAAATCATATACAGTCATAAAGTAGCTTCAGAAAACCTAACATGAAGATAAGAGTTCTAAGAAAATGTTCATACAGCAGTCCTAATGTTTGATATTGTTAACATACTCCTTCCACAGTTTATACTACTCTACAAATGCTTGTAAGACATATTTTTTTCACTTCACCTGTACAGTTTTCTCATGCATTTTTAACCTCATTTCATCTGTGTAGTTTTATTCTGCTATTACAGCTGAGATTAACTCAAGCTTTGTAGTATGCAGCGCACTGCTGTTTGGGGAAAGGTTACGTCTAGGCACAATACAATTCACAGAACCAGCTAGCACAATGAAACAGCAAGGAAAACAAAGGAATTGCAAAGGAGGAGGTATGTAGACTAATAAGTGCTCAGAGAGATGCAAATTGGCACCTCTGAAAAGCTGCTCACAACTCACAGCCATAATACACTTAAGGTGAGCAGGAAGTTGCACATCACTGTAAGAGCAATCAGAACAGGGTTGCAACAAGCAAAGCTGTTAGGATAATATTTTGTGAAATTATCATTACTACCTTACAATCAGAAACACAACACTGTAGCGCACATAAAAACAGCTCAAGCAATGGATTACATACCACCAGATAGCCACCAACAGATACATCACTTGTTTGTGGACTGATATACTGGTGTTGGATGATATGTATTGCCACAAACAGGATAGGAAAGAATGAGTGGACTTCCTATACCAGTTGACACTAAGGCAGAAGATGATCTTGCCAAATTTGCTACAATGACTTTCCAGAAACATATGCATTTCTCAATATGTTCATCCATATGTAGCTAGCATACGTTTTCCCCAGCACACCAGCAGGGGTGAGTCAGCCATTCCCAAACAAGGCTTCTACGACACATTCCATGCTACAGAGTGCATATGTAGCAATAAAGGCCCCACCTGGTTCTTGCAGACAACTGCATGTCAGCAGAAAGGGCTACCATTCCATCCACTGCAAGTTAGTCTGTAAAGCACAGAGGCTAATAACCAATGTGTCTTTACAGCACCCTGGCAGTGTCCACAATTGGCCACTTGTGACGTGCAAGTCATCTATATTGCTGCTTCCTGTGCAAAGAAATTCCACAGGGCCACCTAGTTGGCAAGTGCAAGTAGTATGGAAGGCAGAAGTATATAGCTGTTGGCAAGTGCAGGTAGTGTTGGAGGCAGAAGTGTATAGCTATTGGCAAGGACAGGTAGTGTGGGAGGGAGACATGTACAGCTGTAGATAAGAGTCAAAGACTGTACACACATTACCACCTCAAACTCCTACGATGTTTCAGGCAATGCAGGATACCCACCGGGGTCTTGGTTGAGAGCATTCATAGGGACCATACACAGCCTGAACTAACAGAAAGAAGACACTGCCTGTATACCAACCAGAAAACAATCACATACTGTACTGCAGGTACAGTTCTGTTGTGTAGATTCAGCTACTGGGGCTCAGCAGCACACATTCATCACCACTTTGTAAGATGGTACTGGCATGCTGTATAACATATTGCCAGAAAACATGCAGACTAGTCCACAATCCTGGGAACACCTGGACCAGCTACAACCACCATTGCTACAGCTAGTGTACCATCATCATCATCAATCAGGTAACGATAGTGAGGCAGACAGGCAGCAAACAGCAGCCACATCCCACACACTCCCTCGGACAGCGACAAGAGGGCACAGTACAAGGAAGAGTAGATAAAGAAGTGGCATCTACACCAACTCTATGATCCCATGATGAGTACACAGAGACAGAACAGTGCCAAACAAAACAAAAGTGATGTATGCAGTCCTAGCTAAAGGCTGCGACCTTAGTGTACATGGTCAAATCACACTGGCATCACACATCTCCACATACACCCCACAGAAGAGAGGATGCAGTGGGTCAAAATTGTCATAATTTGCACAGGTGACAAGAGACATTATACAACGACCCCCCATTAATATTCAAAAACATGCACGCTGATTGGTCAGCGTGCACGTTGCAAATCAGAGTTATAGTAATGGAAAAAGGTCGACTGGACTTTTTCCATTACTATAACTCTTTTTTTTTTTTTTTTTACAGCAACAGAGAACGCAAAATCTCCGTTGCTTCACACTGTCTCGCTATGTTAAACGTGTTTAACATAGTGAGACAGCTTTAAAAAAAGCAATGGAGATTCTCTGTTGCTTTTTTTAAAACTGGCTCGTTATGTTAAACGAGTTTAACATAGCGAGAGAGTTTGTAAAAAGCAACGAAGATCTTGCTTTCTCCGTTGCTTTTTTTCAAAACTGTCTCGCTTTGTTAAATGGGTTTAACATAACGAGACAGCTTTAAAAAAAGCAACGGAGCACTCTTGGTTGATATGACAGTACAGCCTATTCCAAAACAGGGAATAAACTGTGTTTTGTTGTTGAGGTGATATTACTGGTTTACATTGCTAGAGTAGAGGTTTGCTATACCACTGGTTCTGTTTAGGTGATTGAAGAGTGCTGGACAATTCAAAGCAAAGAAGATAAAGCACAGAATCACCTCTCAGGATTCTGTACAACAATGAAAAGAGCAACAGGACTTTTGGCCTGAGAAGCTAAAAGTACTGGGGCCCAAGAGTAGTGAGGAAATGATGAGGGTCTTTTCACATTTTAAAATGATGAACCATCCATTTAACTAAATAGTTACTTGTACAAAATGTATTTAAAAACAAGATATGCTTCACATGTCTATAAATTAAAACACTAAAGGTGAAGGAGTGTCCATATTTCACCAAGGATATTCACAACACCAAGCTTAGTTGCCCAGCACAATGCATCTGAAATTCTCCAGGTGCAACTAACACTAGGTAAGACTGCAATCCAAATTGTAGCTTGCTACAGATCCCCCACCATGCCCCAAGATTCTCACTACATCTTTCTAAACATACTGGAAAATATTAAGAGACAACCAAACACCCTAATACTGGGTGATTTCAACTATACTGCCATTAACTGGAAAAACTACTTGTGTACCAACACCTTTGCCTAACAGTTTTTGGAATTCATAAATTCCAACACCCTGGATCAACTAATCCTTAGTCCCACCAGGGGCTCCTATGTCCTAGGCCTGGTCATTACCAACATGGGAAATCGATGCTCCACACCTATGGTTATCCCCTCGTTGGTCAGGTCTAACCATAAGCTAATCACCCTTGACATCCACATCCCACCCCCAACCCCCCCTGTAAGGAAACCTCTGTAAAAAAACTTCTCCAAAGCCAACTTCATGCTACTCAAGTCAGAAGTGACAAACTTCATGACACCCATGCAGACGGAAACTGAAAGTTCGACTGCTGAATCCTACACTAAGCCACTGTACGAGCACATCCACTCGTGCATGAATCGTGCCATCCCCAATAGAACCAAGATGCTCTCCTCAAAAAAAAGGAAGCCAATCTGGTGGTCCCTTGCCATAAACAAACTTTACAACAAAAGGAAGAAACTGTTGCGGAAAAGAGGAAAATACCAGGATGCAAAAAAACTCCCTTACCAGCCTCAGTAAGAAGCTGAGATCCCTCATAAAATCCTCCAAAGCTAGTTATGAAAATAAAATTGCCAAAGACTCTAAAGACAACCACAAGGCATTCTATAACTATGTCAAGAATCTAAATGGCAATGCTCAGATCTGCTCTGAGCTACAACAGAATGGCATTAAATATACGGATCCCAAGGATATTGCCAATATCCTGGCAGATCGATTCAGTGAAAACTTCACCCCCTCTCACCCCCTAAAGGGCCCATCTCAATACCAAAAGATTGCCAAATACCGGTAATAATGGCCATACAGGTAAAAAACGCACTCTCCAAAGCTAAGAATACAGCATCCATGGGACCAGACGACATCCCAGGCTGTGTACTACATGAACTACAAAATGAACTGGCACCTCACCTAAGTGTCATGTTTAATCATAGCCTCACCTCAGGCTTCATGCCCACTGAGTGGCGCACAGCTACAGTTATCCCACTCCACAAGGGGGGATCCACCTTGGATCGGGGGAACTACCGCCCCATCAGTCTGACGAGCCTGATCTGCAAGGCCATGGAACTTATAAACAAAGACATTGGAAACCTTCAAACATTGGACCCCATGCAATTTGGGTTCGTGAAGGGCCGATCTTGTCTCCTGAACCTGACTGACTGACTTCTTCGAATCAATCTTCCGAGCCGTGGATAAGGGTAAGGTGGTCCATACAGCCTATCTGGACCTTACCAAGGCCTTCAACACCATCCCCCACTCTGGAATCACAGATAAACTTACTAAGCTGAGCATTAACCCCTACGTCACTCGATGGGTTACCAACTGGCTTACTGACAGAACCCACACTGTAAAAGTAGCCAACTCCAAATGCAGCTCCAGACAAAAGACAAGTGCAGTACCTCAGCGTTTGGTCCTGGGACCTCTCTTGTTTGGCATCTACTTTTCTGAAGTACAGGCCAACACTAAGGGACTCTGGCTAACAAAGTTCGCAGATGACTGCAAACTGGGAGACATTATTGAATCTCCAAATGACGTAGATATTTTACAAAAGGGCCTTACAGAAACAGATGCTAGGTGCCAGAGCCATAAGCTCAAGCTCAATGCCAAGAAATGTATAGTTATACCCTTTGGGGAAAAAACATGTACCCGTTAATTACCACATAGGTGGCAGTACACTAAATACCAAAAGTGTGATAAGAGACTTGGGGACACAGGTGGACAGTAGTCTCACCTTCGATAACCAGATTGCCACAACAGTCAGGAAATCCTTCTATGTGGCACACCTCATCACTAAGGGCTTTTCATCCAGAAAAAAGGAGGTCATTGTCCCACTGTACTCATCCCTCATTAGACCCATTATAGAATATAACACCCCATTTGGTATGTACCTCTCAAGACATCTGCAACAACTGGAAAGGCTGCAGAAATACCTCACTAAAAGAATCACAGGCCTAAAGCAGATGCCCTATGCTGACAGTATAAAAAAAAAACTCCACCTATACTCTGTCGCATATCATCTACTCGGAGGTGATCTCTGCTTAACATTCAAGGCCATGTCAAACCCAGAGCTGTTGGACATGCTACACTTAAAGAAATCCCAATCCCTCAGACAGACACGCTCCAGGGATCTAAACCTTGTCATCACAATGAACAAAACATGCTGGAGGGATAGGTTCCTGACCCAGAGACTCCCCAGACTCTGGAATAGACTGCCCATACATGTCAAGCAGAGTGCCTCTTTGGCCCTCTTCAAACGGAACCTTGATGACTGGATGGGAAATAGGAAATTCACCCAGGGGATCACGGCAGTCGCCCTACTAGACAGGGGTCTAGGGAAGTAAATACTGTGGGAAGATATTTATTTATTTATTTATCATTTGTTGACCGGGAATGTCCGAATAGGTTCCACAGAGCCTGTTTTCAGCGGAGGCCCGGGGAGAAATGCTCCAGATGCATGTCTTTGGAATGTGGGAGGAAACCGGAGTACCCGGAGGAAACCCACGCGAACACAGGGAGAACATGCAAACTCCACACAGAAGGCACCCCAGCCAAGAATCGAACTGGAGTACCTCTTGCTGTGAGGCGACAACGTTAACCGCTGCACCACTGTGCCGCCCAGTAGCCAGGGAATTGTTATGGCTAGGCTTGCATAGGCCCTAGGGCTGATAGCCTAGTACCAACCTATGAACATCACACTATACAGTCATGCTGGGCTGCTCTGATGACAATTCAGAACTCAAGCTTCAAATGTGTATCCAAGGGCACTATCTTGTTTTCCATGACATTCCTGCCAATTTTGCAGACACCAATGCCCCTCAGAGAATGCCTAACTAGTGCGCTAAGAAAAGAGTAGAGTACAGTATGCTGTACATGCTGCATAGCTAGTTCAGGGTACAGCAGCTGAGACCCTGTCAGGATCCATTTCATAGGACGACTGCATGCAATAACTTTGCTGAGCCACAGTGAAGCAACAGGCACTCCCAGGAATTTTAAGAAATACACACACTTTTATGATTACCTGCAGTGCAGCCACCTGGGAGATCTCCAGCAGATGGAAGGCAGAAAAGCCCCAACAGTATAGTATGTACCCATTCATCTGTCATTAAGAGGAGGCCACTTCCTAGGACACATACCAGGACATAGCAGGTGGGCCTACCAAGGGGGATGTCTCTGTGCTAGTCCTACTGCAAAATATTGCGAGGTACTGTACAACTTCAGTTGGGAGGTTGTGCCTGGGGTGTCCTGAATGTAAATGTGGGGCTGCAACTTAGTTATGAAGCTATGGGCTCAATTCCAAGCATCTGCCATCATGCAAGTGCATATGGGGGCTGCAGTGTACATGTGGGCATATTTCCAGGCCTCTGTCATCATTCACATTCATGTGGGCGTGCAGTTCTGCAGTGACGTCTCTTATCGATATTCTCTGTGAGATGGCTATTTTTTTGCCCACTGGGATCTTCAGGTCTTACCTATGTTAAGTCAAAATAAAAGAAAATGTAATTAAACGAGATTAATTGCAGCAGCTTAACTGAGACTGCAGTGGTGGTGCTGCGGTAGCGTTGTCACCTCACAGTTAGACGTTGCCCATTCGATTATCAGTTAGAGCGTCTTCTATGTGGCGACATGCGTGAATGGGCATTCCTTCGTTGAAGGTTGTGCGTTAGGCCAGGCAAGCCAGCATGTAAAAATCTACTGCCAATCATTAGCGGACCGGAGTTCTGCTGTGGCGACCCCTAACTGGGAAAAGCTGAAAGACACAACAAATTGCAGCAGCATAACTCTTAAAAAAATAAATAAATAATAATAATAATAATAATAATAATAAAATAAAAAACTTTTTTTTTGTTGTTTAAAGGGGAGGCTTGACCCCCCACACACACACACTCCTCTAACTTGCATACAAACCCGATGGTCACATTTTAGTATTATGTTTTTTCACTTTACCCACTGAACAGTGCACTCCAGGTTCACATAGCCCAAACAAAACAGAGATGTAACAAACTCAGTGAAAAGCTACCCAGATTAATATGTTGAATGAATACATTTATGCAGTCCTTCAGGACATGCAGAGTGGCAGGCCAAAGGGAATAGTGCTGCAGGATACAGCTCAGACTTCCTGCACAGCTTGGTTAGTGTGGCACTTCCCTACTACACTGTACTGCCATTTGCAGGGCATGTCAGTACTGTTAGCTTTCAGATGGTATCTCCATTCTTTCCCATCTTATCCAGCAGACTCTCAGAAAGGGACCCACCATGTACTCTCTTTTCACTTTCAACCCAATCTCCTAGCACCACACACCAAGATAAATCAGTCAAATCAAGCTTTCTCAGGTTTGGGCCCCAAAATGTGGAACTCCACTGCCAAACAAGTGACAGCCACATCATCTCCACTTTCAGAAAAATCTTAACACTTACCTCTACGAGTAATGTGTAAATGCTTCAACAAAAGATATTATCATATAGTTCCAACACTCAAATGCCAGAATGTCACAGCGCTCCACACGCCAAAACATCCTGTAATATTATTCCTGCACAGCCTCACATCTGAAGTGCCTGTATCTCAATTCTAGCCTTTCTTAAATATGCAAACATGTCTATATGAACTAAAGCAACACATGTTATACCTATTGTATATATCTGTGTTTCTCTGTAGCGAGCCTCAGTTGTAATGTGCACAATTTTTACACCCAGGTCAAACCTAAAAATAGTCCACTAGGATCAGTGTTCTACATTGACAGACAGATGGAGGAGATTAACAAAACCAAGCTGTCACAAGCAGGTCAGGAATAATTGGGCCCCTGTCCCTGTGGCTCAGGCACTGGCAGGTGAGAGGGCTGTAAATGACTTAGGTGGAGGGAGGTGTTCCAACTACTCACAAGCAGGTAACTTGACCCCTTTGTTTTCAGTGTGTGGTTTGGTGGTTGAAGGTGTTGGCCCACTGGGTGGCTGCCAGTGTGCTCCTCCTGGAGCTCGTAGTGGATGTAATCAACTGGAAATCCATATTCTTAAGCCATCAGATCAGGATGTGCCCCCCCCCCCCCCGGTTTCTTGCTATCCTAACTCATGCAAACCGAAGTCCAGGTCCAAATGACATCTCAATGGGCCATTTGGGTGCAAGTACCCTGCCCCAACCCATCCTATTCTCATCTAGATGTATCCCCATTCTACAGTGTATATGCCCTTTGGATGTCATCCACTTCACCCTTTCGCCATTTAACCAGCCTATGTCTCCCCCTCCTAGGGTGTGCACAACCACCCTGTTTGTCTGTACTGTTTTGTGTTTGTGTGCCCCACAGACTAACCTCTCCTACCCTTCCTCCTCCTGTATGCCCAACATTATAAGGGCACCCACCCCACAAAAAGTGCCTTGCTCGTTTATGCTTCCCTTCTGTGAGCACCTCTACTTGCTATATCCCCTGAATTTCCTGCTGTCTTATACTTCCCTTTCATTGGGATCAGCAAGTGCATGGATGACTGGATAACTAATAGTACTAACATGCAGTTCAATTCAGATACCTGCTGCGTGATGCTTGCTGACAGGCTGCTCTACCATGTACCTGCTTGTGCTACTTGATGCCTTAAAGTAAAGTATTGCAAGATATGTTCCAGCCAGTGCATGGCTGCTACATTACTTTGTAACTTATCACTTGGTCTGCTTTGATTTGTTTGCAGTTGTTTAGCTTTGCTCAAGTTGTGGCACTGGAACATAAATTAGCTCCTCAGATGCAGACTGTTGCTATCTGTACACTCGTGTGCATTTTACACTACAGTGTACTATTTTGCACAGACATGCAGCTCATCACTATGAACCCTGGCCTATAACATTTTTTGAGTAACTATACAAAGGCCAAGAATGAAAAAGGTCCATCTGGATACCTGGATCAGTGCTCTACATCTATTAAGAAATACAATAAAAAATTACTAAAATAAAACATTACTGTTAATGTCAAGAACTTTTTTATACAGAAATAACATCTTGTATTACAACCTAGGAAAATGTTCTGTGATAACCAAACAACACATAATACATTCTACTATGAGCCACAGTAGGAATAAAATATAAAGGAAAAAAGATAATTCGTTCTTAAAATTATTACGTTAAATTATACAATTCCAATACGATACTTGTACATTTAAAATCCAGGAACCAGTAGGAAGCAGAAATTAATTCAAAAATACGATGACATAAAGATTATGATTTACTAAAACTGTTTGTCAGACATGGTGTAAAAAAACAAAAGTAATTAACCTGCTTAAAGGAAAAACTGAACTAAAGTTTGCTTCATGCCAGAAGCACAACACAGCATAACAGGAAGCAGACTACTGTGTCTGTAATGGTCTTTCCTACCTGAATTCCTCTGCCGTGCCTAACTGTGATTCACAGCAAACTGTCATTCATTAGGCCTGACAGAGGAATGTCACCATGGTAGGTTTATTAAAGATCTGGTTCTTTTTGGCCGACGCCCCCTCTTTTCCTTCCCTTTTTTTTTTCCTGACATGCTGTTCAGAGGCAGCACACCAATGGCAAGCATGCAGTTCTGGTCCTGTAATTAAATGTAGCTGGGAGCAGCCCATATCCAAGTTGCAAACTGTCTTTACATCATGCATGACTAAAGGTGTCATCTACAACTGTAACTGTATTTGATAAGCAGAGTACTTGGACTATTCAATGCAGTAACACTGCATTTAGGATCTTACCTAACTGAATACCATTGTCTATGAATTGTGGAGGGTTTTCTATAGCTCCTCAGTCTTCTCCATTGTGCAGAGTTTATGGATTCTACATATACTCTGTTCAGTAAGTTCAGAAGATGCCGAGATCATTTAAAATATTGTCATATCACACCCACAAATACTCCCAGGTCACTTAAAATTTCATCATGTCATACCCCAAAAAAGAAAGCTACCAACTTAGTTAGTAAGCATTATTTCTGTATGCTGGACTATGTTTCAAAATTAA
Source organism: Protopterus annectens (assembly GCF_019279795.1). NCBI lineage: Eukaryota > Metazoa > Chordata > Ceratodontiformes > Protopteridae > Protopterus > Protopterus annectens. Next base: position 480,080,040 of record NC_056733.1, on the reverse strand, counting down.
TCTACTGCAAAACTAAAGAGGGGGGCTCAGTAAAAGGCCAATAACACAAATCATGCCTCAGTGTTATGCAATACTATAAACCTACTCAGAAACATGAGCACTGTCATGTCCTCCCTGCCCAAAACAATAAAAGACAATGTGTAAGGACACAACAGGTATATTCTTGTCCAAGGATTTCTCTGTAAACCATTTTAATTAGGGCAAAATTTGCCAACATCCTCTAAAAATAGTAATCGGACAAGAACATATTTATGCAAAAGTTTAGCAGAAGGGGGGGGGGGTTCAGTTAGATATGTGATACATGTTTCAGCTTTCTCCAAGTTGTAGCTCTGACCTACAAGGATACAGTTATTGAACTCATTCTTTTTTTTGTTTATTATTACTTCCCTTTCTCACTGCACAATCTTAAAAGCCTTGAACCAGGCTAACTACCAATTCACTTTAACAATACAAACTTGCTCATTTCTGACAGCAGTAGCCAACGCAATCTCATTTTAAGACAACAGCCTCAACCACTTCAGTACATTTTTCTAAGTTCTGTCAAGCAGACCTGGAAAAGATTATGGGTATCACCATCAACACTTAACATCTTTTAATGACGTTACCCTGGTAGCAATTTTGACTATTCCCATTAAAATCCACATTCTTCACAAACTGAAATCAGTTTTGAATCTCCTGCATTCAAATCCCTAATTTCTCAAAGTCATATTCTCAAATCACACCTTGTTTCATAGTAGAGAGAAATCAGCTTATGACTACAAGATGAATCAATACTGCACTCAAAACACTGGATATCTGGATGATGAGTGATACTACTCACATATACTTATGCTAGAATTTGTTTAACCTTGTAACACCCTACAAAGAACCATATACATTACTGCATTAAATACATCATCTTCTTCTTTCGGCTGCTCCCGTTAGGGGTCGCCACAGCAGATCAACTGTTTCCATTTCTTCCTGTCCTCTGCATCTTGCTGTGACACAACCACCACCTGCATGTCCTCTCTCACCACAACCATAAACCTTATCTTAGGCCTTCGTCTTTTCCTGTTACCTGGCAGCTTCATCCTTAGCATTTTCCTGTTACCTGGCAGCTTCATCCTTAGCATCTTTTTCCCAATATACTCTGCATCCCTCCTCAGCACATGTCCAAACCAACATAATCTTGCCTCTCTGGCTTTGTCTCCAAACCTTCCAACCTGGATTGACCCTCTAATATGCCTATTCCTAATCCTGTCCATCCTTGTTACACCCAGTGCAAATCTTAACATCTTCAACTCTGCCATGTCAAGCTCTGACTCTTGCTCACTACCCTCTTGTAGACCTTCCCTTTCACTCTTACTGAAATACTACATCAAATACATAAATATTCAAAATCATGTTCTTCACTTATGTACTTAAAAATCCTATTTTGTTTAGTATAAATACATCATGAAATCAATGAAAACAATACAGAAAACTATACAGAGCTACCTTCAGAGGAAAGAATACTATAATAATATGTAGGGAAGATGCTCACCCCAATGCCAGGATCCATCCAAGCAACAGGGTTCCTCTCTGACAGCATATTAACAGATACCAATGACCAAAACCATCTCAATGCCCACAGCATAGGCAACAAAATCTCCCCTTCAGTCATGGACTGAAACAAACAAATCAGCACTAGAAAGCTAGTATATTTAGCTCAAGTTCTGAAGTGCACCTGCACTGAAATCCAAAACATCCGCTGAAAAAACTGAAAGATAAGTATATTTTAAGCCAGCACTGCACTTTAACTGTATTTAATTGAATTGCTGCTTCATTTTTGCTGTTTGTGACCAAGTCCAGCTAGCCCACGTCCTTCCCAAATACCACATTCAAAAAAATCCTACCACAATTGACGGACAGTTTCCCATCATTTCTCCTGCCAGCTTGATTGATAATAACATCTTGAAGCAGTGTAGCAATTGCTTCATGTATACTGACAACCATTTACTCCTAAAGCAAACACCTTATGTGTGAGAGATGCGAATACACTGCGGAACGGGAGTCAATTCTCTCACCTAAAAACAAACCACACATCAAATTGGTTGTCAGCACACATGCTTCACCTCTCACACAAACACACATACGTGGAGGTACTCACTAAAAGCCTACTAAAAGAACAGAGACCTCCCAGCAATGCTACCCACGCTCACCATTAAGGATTAAAAAAAAAACCCACTACATACACACACACACACACACACACACACACACCTGTGTCAACAAATAAGCCCCCAAGGCAAAAACATATCAAATGTCTTGGTCATAGCCAACTCTATAGTGAGACACACAGATGTTCCCTTCACCAGACTGGACAAGGGAGAAGGTCATGGTCAGCTGCCTATCAGGTGCCAGGATCCGACAAATCACATATGCAAAGTCACTCAACAACAAGTATCGTTAGGACTCTGTCATAGCCCATGCTGAAGTGAATGACTTGAGACATACTTCTCTGGACTATATGAAGAGAGGGGCAATGGAACTCTCCGATTATGTGTCTCAGACAGGTATGACCCTAGTCCTAAGCAGTATCATACCCTCATCCAGGATGATGCCACAATATAAACAAAAAATGACTGACTTCAACAACTGGCTCAGCTTCTGTTGTCAGTCCAGGGGGATACAGTACCTGTCAGCCTTAGAGGGCTTTGCTAGAGATGGTCTGCACCTGTCCCACTAGGCTTTTGGATACTGTCAAAGGCCCTCTTGCCTCCCCCACTGTGCCTTTTTTAGGCAACGTCAAAATAACAAATTTTCCAATGTAACAAAATCTAAATAGAGAAACTCAGGGTAGTGCTGCTTAATGCTGAGAGTTTAAACATGAAACTGCACTCCCAGGCAGCACTCCTCATCTTGGAGGATGCGGACTTCTGTACAGTTAACGAGACATGGCTCGAGGCCACTTACAGCATCCCGGGCGTGCAAGGCTACAATGCCTTCCACACATTCAGACCTAAAAAATCAGCATGAAGGAACCAAAGGTGGAGGTGTATCCATCTTCATTTTAACCAAATACACTTCGAAACTGGTCAAACAGCATGACTCTCTAACTACTCCATATCCAATTAACTATTGGGAAAGTACCATACCACAACAATGCTAGCTACAGATCCCTCACCATGAACTAGGATAAGCACACTGCCTACCTCGATTTACTGGAATCCCTCACCATACAGCCCAGCACATTATTTATGGGAAATAGAAACTGCGGTTATGGTGTACCTCCAAAGTGAAGGATTCAGTGTAGAAAACCTAAATGAGAAAGCACCACAACAGGATAGAGCAATGGACATCCAAATTAAGAGTAAACCAGTGGAAGGGGAAGCAATTAGTCAGGTGCCATATGAAGATATTTTGAAGCCTTCCACAGGAGAAAAGTATAAAATGTTCACTTGAAGCTGGACAGCAAGGGAAGGAACATGAAACTGTGGAAACTTTGACGCAGTCAATGTTGAGGAATGATAGGTCAGTGAGCTCCCATATGACAGAGCAATGGATAGCACAGGATGAAATTGAAGAGAGAGAGAGAGTTCTATAGCATCTTTCTGTGGCACATTCTATAGAATGTCTGCAGGAAACTGAAAACAAAAAATTTGCCCTCAGTTTAGAAGAAAACGAGGTAAGAGAAGAGTTGCTTGATTTAATAGAAGTAGACATAGTAAGATCAAAGCAAGAAATAGATTGCAGGTGGTCAATAAAATCCAAAAACTCAGAAATTTGATAAAACAAATGACCGCAGTAACTAGGACTGTCCATTGAGATCCATGCGAAATAACAGAAGTAAACAGGATATACTACTGTGCAGCTAAATTAATAACTGATAAAAGTTCTACCAAAAGAACACAGGGTAGTTAGGGAAAGGAAGGGAAGAAATCGAACACCATCAAGGAAGTATTGAATAGAGAAAACTATACAGCAATTAAGACAAGAAGTGTCACTGTTAGAAGATTACAGAAGACGGAACAGATCAACAAAAATACTTAGAAAGACAGACATGATAAAAACAATGCGCATTATTAGAACAGATCAGGATCTAATATGCACCATCTCAGATAAGCTAAAAAATCTCAGCACAGATAGAAAAACTTAGAAGATACACAGATAGATGCAAAGGAAAAGTACAAAATAAGCAATTTATTGATAACCCCAAAAAGTTTTATAAAGATTGGGAAACAAGGTAAAAAGAATTGAGAGACCACCAAAAAAAAAGAAATAGATACATTTTAGAGACTTATTTATGGAGATCCTGTGGAACGTAAAGATGCTAAATGGATACAAAAAGTAAAAAAAGAATAAGTAGTTTAAAGGTACAGGATATGAAACGGGATGAAGCAACAGTCAGAGAGATTGAAACAAAGTTAAAAAAAAGCCTCTAATTGGAAAACCTCAGTCCCAGATGCAGTATTAACATCTTTGCATGAAGATTTAGCCATTAGTAAGAAATATTTATATGTGCATCCCAAAAAGACAACAACCTAACAGGAAAAACAATGCTCCTACTTAACAGTGAACCTGCAAGCGACCCTAAAAATTATAGGCTAAAAACGTTTCTTCCGACGATGTATAAATTATACACTGGAATTGATGCCGACAGAGTTTATAGTCATTTAGAAGAAAACGCAATTATGGCAATAGAACAAAAGGGAAACAAAAGAAAGTCATATGGAACAAAGGATCATTTGTTGTTAAAGTCATAGTGGAGAATTGTTAAAGTCATAGTGGAGAACTGTAAAAAGGGGAAGAATCTAAGTATGGCATGGATTAACAATAACACAGCATTTGATAGTATCCCACACTCACGGAGAAAAAGTGTGTTTAAAAATGTACAAGATACACCCTACACTGATCGATTACAGTGACCATGAAACAGTGACAGACCACTTTGCAATTTAGCCATGATAAAGGACAAATCATCATTCCAGGGATAAAAATTCAAAGGGGATAATTCCAGAATGACTCTCTGTCACCACTATTGTTATGCCTTTCCCTTAACCCATTAAAGCTGTCTACTTGACAGCTTAGGCCATGGCTGTAATTTGGATCCTAGAAAACAACAAAGTGTAAGGACGTCTCATCTTCTCTTTGTTAATTATTTAAAACTGTATAACTCACATGAGGAACTGAAAGCACAACTACAAGTTGTCAAAACTTATTTGGATGACATAAGAATGTCATTTGGTCTTGATAAATGTGCAAAAGCAACCTTTAAAGCAGGAAAATTGCAGCACTATCAGTTTGGGACAATAATGTGATATAAAAGAACTTGAGCAACAAGGCGTGTATAAATATTTGGGAATTGATGAAGGAAGGAACAATAAAACATGAACAAATGTGAATAAAACTTAGTAAGGACTACTTTATAAGACTTAAATGAATCCTGAAAACAGCGTTGACAACTAGGAAGATAATCCAAGCTATAAACCAATTTACTCTTCCGTCCTTATAGTTTTGAAATGTCTGACTGACCCCAAAACGTGTTGGACAGATTAGACAGGAAAACAAGGATGCTTCATGCTCACCAAATGACATATAAAAATCAGTGTATATCAAGATTATATATTCCCCATTCTAAAGACTGGATGCTGCAATCGTTGGACTGCACACATACCTGCTGACCTCACAAGACCCAAATGTAGTGAAAGTTTTGAAACATGAGGAGAATAAATCTAAGATGACTTCACTACTTAGTCTAGCAGAAGCATATCGGCATTAAGCAGGAATGGAAATCAAACCACAAATAGACAAAAATCAAGCAGCAACTGAATGTGCCAAAAACAAACAAAAGAATATACGGTAAAGGACCAGATGAAAAGGCAAGAAATGTGGAAAATGCATAAATATAGTTGCACGTATAGAAAACGTCTGGAAGAAACTCATGTTAATCAGGAATGAACGCAAGAATGGTTAAAGAGAGGCAAATTCAAACCAGGAGATGAAAGGTTAATATTGGTGCTGCAAGATAGCGGGCTACATACACGTTGGTTTACATGGCACCAAAAGATAGCAGGCTACGTACACGTTGGCTTACAAAGTCCATTGAACATGTGGGAGAAACAAACAAATGTAGGTTTTGTAAAACAGAATTGGAAACAGTTTCACACCTCGTTGCTGGTTGTGGCATACTAATGGCAGAAGGACTGTATACTGAAAGCATAATGTGGCAAGACTGTTGCAATGGGGATTGTGCAAACATTATGGTAGTGAAGTGGCTGAAAAATACTGGAAACATGAGCCACAAAGCATCACACAAAATGATGAAGTCTACATCACACTGGATCACCCATTACCAACAGTTCAAAAGATAGATGATAGAAAAACGGATATATAGTGGTCCATGAAAAGAAAAAAGTAGCATTTTAAATGAAATCTCCACAACCAATGAATACAGTGTCTGCGTACAGACAGACACAAAGTAATGAAATATCAGGATTTGCAGGCAGAAAGGAAAGGAACACGCAAGAAAGATACTCAGCCAATTCCAATGGTAGTAGAAGCAACGAGTCTTATAAAAAAGAATCTACAATTGTATTTAGATACGTCACCAATATACGTAACCGATCATCCGCGGTGGTGCAGTGGTAGCATTGTTGCCTCACAGGAAGAGGTTCTCTGTTCGAATCTCGGCTGGAGTGCAGGGAGTGCCTTCTGTGTGGAGTCTGCATGTCCTCCACACGGTTGGGTCGGTGTTCAAAAGACATGCGTAAATGGGCGTGCCTTCGTTGAAGGTTGAACGTCGAGTTGGCACCTCGGCGTTCGTGAAAATCTACTGCCAATCATTAGCGGACCGAAGTTCCGCTGTGGCAACCCCTAACCTGGAAAAGCCGAAAGAAACAACTACCACCACCAATACAAGTAACCCCATACCAACTGCAGGAGTCATTACTGAGCACATTGTGGGTGTTCCAAACAGCACTTTGGGCTGAGAAAGATTGAAACAATACTAATTTTATTAACTTTAATCGTACTTTGACTTAGGAATGGGATCCATTCCTGTCATGGTATTAGCAACCCAAAAGTGTCAGAGAAATTAAAAAAATGGGAGATTTCAACTATCCTTCCATAGACTGGGGGACATGAGAAAAAACACACTCACCCAGAGATTCCTGGACTTTGTTAACAGAAAACACTTTTTACTTGACACCAACAAGCTATACAATATGCTTATACTCCACATACCTCTCCTCATTTTTTCTTCTCTTTTTTTCTATTATATCCTATCAACCTCATCTTTCCACAATCTACCCATCTCCCACTATTCTGTACTCCCTCACAGCACCACACAATAAATCACACGCTTTAATATAGCATCAAGGCTATTCAACACCACCAAAACAGAACTATTCACATACAAATACGTTCTCCACCCTATAAACACATGGAACATGCTCAAATACCAATACTTTTAAAGTCAACAATTAAACTTAAGTGGTGATCTGCACCCTAACCCAGACCCCAAAAATCAAACAAAAAATCCTGTCATGCCACCTCTTCCAAAGACTAATACAAACATCAACATTTTCTGTTCAAAAACAGACCTATTACTTCTAAATATGAATGTTAGGAGCCTTTCAAACAAAATTCATGAATTTCATGCATCCCTCCCTCTCTTACTCCCCAGACAGTTGTCTTAACTAAAACCTGGATAAACCTGCAATAAGAAATAACGAGAATCTACCTCAAGGCTACAACATCCATAGATTAAGACAGACTAAATGCTGTGGCAGTATAGCTGTAATTTACAAGAACACACAAACTAGAATATTTGGACCCAAACCCACCAAAATTAATGCTGAGGTACTATTTACTAGGCTAGAATTAACCCCCAACAGATTCATAACTATAACAGCAACTTGCATACCCTCCTGGCAATGACACAACCATAACAGAAGACTACTTCTACTGGTTATCCACAACTTTCTCTCAGGAAACCATTTCAACTTAGACTGGCAAACTTGCACCTCAGATAATCAAACAAAATTTATAAATTTATATGGATTTTCCCAGCTAATAAATTTGGACCTTAACCAACAAAACATCACTTGCTAGTCAAATCAGGATGTCTCCCAGATAGCATAAGTGATCACCTATTCACCTACCTCCTCAGACTAAACTTGCACTTCCCCAAAAGTGCTGTACACAGACAAGTTCACAACATAAAAACCTTCCCTCCTTAAACTTTTATACTGACCTTACAACAGAGTGACCGGTTCCCTCTATCATCTCTCCCACTAGATGCTGCAGTATCATCCTTCAAATCAATTATACTTTTCCTGGACATATTAAACAGCCAAGCCCTTTTTAGAATTATCAGGAAAAAAAAAAAACTATGCGTCCCTGGCTAACCAAAGAAACAAAACTCCTTCTCAGAACTAGAGATAAAGTATGGGTGCAATACCAGTCAAACAAAAAAAAAATCTAACCACACCGACAACAAAAAAACAAATCTTAAAAAAACGGGTAAAAAAATGAGAAAAAAAATCCTGCTATATAGCAGCCCAACAAAAATACCAAAACTCCTCTTAAAAAATTCTGGGCAACTATAAATCAGCTCCTACAGCCAGGCCAATCTGCAAACCCAACCCCCTCCACCACAAATGAACTAAGTGGCTGTACTGTCCAATGTAATACCTACATCATCTCCCTAGTAAACCTAACCAAATCAAATAGCACTACACCACTAACAACCCTTTTGAATTTAATGAGGCATCAAATAAGTTTTCTTTTAGGCCCATTCAAACCAGTACTAGAAAAAGAATACGACACAAACTTAAACCTACCATTCTTGCTGCTGACAAACTACCTGCTGAATACCTTAAGTTAGCTGCTGATTTTATAGCATACCCAGTCTCCATATTGATCAATTGCTCCATAATTGAGCTCCCTCCAAGTTCCCGAAATCTGGAAAACATCTTATATAATATCCCTCCACAAAGGAGGAATCTGTACAGACTTTTCTAACTTCAGACCTATCGCAATTCTGCCTTCCCTATCCAAAATTTTAGAAAAATGCACGCACTCTCAACTCATGAGTCACATACTTTCCAGTAATTTTCTAACTAATACACAGCATGGCTTCAGATCTAACCACAGCACCACCACAGCTCTTCTAAGCTTTACAAACTCCATTAATCATCTCAGAAACGATGGACAGCTAGTTTCCACAGTATTCCTAGACATGTGGAAAGCCTTTGACACTACCTCCCACCACAAACTTCTACATGAGCTCTAGTCACTAAAAACTAAGCCATTTGGCCCTTCAGTGGTTTCACAACTACCATTCAGACGAGCATCAAGCAGTAAAAATGGTAAAATAAATACTCCCCTATATTACCTGTTACCTTAGGTGTATCACAGGGCTCAATTCTAGGTCCACTTCTATTTAGTATCTTCACTATCAAGCTCCACTCTGCTACTGACCTAGCCACAGTCATGCAATATGCAGATGACTCCACACTCATCTGCGCAGCCCCCTCACTTGTTCAACTCCAAGAAAACACCCAGCTTTCATTCTCTGCAGTAGAATCTTGGCTTATTACCTCTCAACTAATGCTGAATCCAATAAGAAAACTAATGACCTTCTCGAATAACAAGCCTTCTGACCACCACTCTCCCTTCCTAATTTACTCATCTAACAACACCAAGATTGAACCAGTACCAAACTGCAAGCTACTTGGCATCACAACTGATAACACGAAATCTGAGATCGAAACCATATCTCACAGACTTCACTAGACAATCTACTGCTAGGACTCATTTACCATCTCTCCTCTTTTACTCCTCTGCCATCTTCACCAACTTGAAGAAACATTATCTAGATAAACTAGATGGCTATAACAAAATTGACAGATTTGCTACCAACTCCCGATACGGATCACATCACTGTAATACCCTACAACAACTAAATTGGCTGGAATTACCAAACCTCCTTCCATTCACCCACAATACAATAGCCCACAGCATATTCAACCAAAAAATGTCCAGCACTCCAAAACCTACTTCATCCCAATCTAAGGCAGCTCAGATCTACCAACAAACTTCTACTGCAAGTCACAAGAGCTAACAACTTCTATGTTATTCACTCTACTCCAATCTTATTTCTGGGACATGGAATCTGACCCCGCAACACATCAACTACAACTCACCCTCAACAATTTAAATCACTGCTGAAGTCCCACCTAAGTCTTGGCTTTCTTTTTTGTCTAAATCCTGGCTGACAACTGTCTTTATCCTATTCTTCCAAGTGCAATCCTTAGAACATATTTAGACAATCTCAGATCTCCTATTTCCACATTCAACTACTAACAAGTACTATTAACAGTCTTTTATGTACAACCCTAGCTACGTTTTGCTAAATGATATATTTTTTCACAACTGTTGTTCCTCTAAATATTAAGATGTTTTCTTGTTGATATTTGTGGCCTTATCTCAAATGGCTAATTACATTTTTCTTAATATGTTTATCACAATGTAGATTTTGTAATAGTTATATATGTGTTTATTCTCTGTAACTTGTGGGGCTTTCCCCCTTGGCCTCAGCTGAAAATGGGTCTCTCACCCAGCCGGACTATCCCGGTAAACAAACAAAATAAAATAAATGCTCTGGAACAGATGGTCTGCACACCCACTAGGGGATCTAATGTTCTGGACTAGTACTATCAACATGGGGGGGGGGGTCAATGTACCTCCCGAAGTGTAATGCCCTCCCTGGTTAGGTCAGACCAGAAAGCAGTCTCGTCTGAAGTAATTACTGGAATGGACACCCTCACAGAACAAAATTTATTAAAAAAAAAAAAATGCAACCAACTGCTCTGTCCTACCTCATTTCCATCCCTATCAATAATATGTCTAGCCAATAATCCTATTTTCTGCCACCCTAGAAACAATCTTTCATCTTACCACTTCACAAAGGTGTCCCCTTCCTCTGACATTACTAACTTTAGACCTACAGCAATACTATCTTAACAAAAAGAATATGAACGACTCAGGGTAAAAACAAGGTGCAGAAAACAGATACACAAAACAAAATAAAATGCACCAAGTTAGCACACAAACATACGTTTATTCAAACCAAAAATAGAAAAAATAAATAAAAATGGTTAGCGCTTTCACAACTTCACTAGTTTCATCAGACACAGTAGTTTAACATAATAAAGATTATATAGAAGATGCAATAAAGTCAGCTGACAATCCAATAATCACATGTTCCAATGGTTGTAAATGTGTAACATTAAATATGTAAATATGCATAAAAACATATATAAATATGCATTAATATACTAATAAATAGTTAAAACATTACTATAAATATATATATATATATATATATATATATATATATATATATATGGGTCTGCTTCACATGGTCGACAGTTCATTTGATTGACTTTTATTTGGTCGACAATTCATTTGATCGACAAGCAGTTTTATGTGGGGGGGCTTTGCCCCCCACACCCCCCAATGTGGGGGGCTGTGCCCCCCACACCCCCCCTAACTATATATATCAACTCCAGGGTCGCACAACATTGGGGAGGGGGCCAAATCTGCCTGTCGACCATATGAATTGTCGACCAAATAACTGTCGATCAAATGAACTGTCGACCATGTGAAGGGGACCCATATATATATATATATATATATATATATATATATATAAAAACTTAGTTAAAATATTTAAAGAAATATAATAATATAATAATTCTAGGGCTTCAATGGTCTGGCTTTTAAAAAATGCATTATTACACAAAACAAGTATGCATCCTAGGCATATTCCTAGAAATACACTGAAAGGACAGGTATTTAGAGTTCTGCGCCTACATAATAAGGACGATGATGCTAAATCAGCCCTTGCAAATTTGAAGTCAGAGTTTTTAGATGGGGGCTATGTGACAGGAGAGAGAGACAAAACAATCACTGAAGCATGAAAATTAAGAAATAGCAGATGCAGACCTTATTCTACAACTACGACAGAGAAGACAGAAATACTCATACTGCAGACAATAATCAATTTCGAGCAGTTTTTAAATATTCTAGCAAAGTTAATGAATATATGAAGATTATAAAGAGAAATTGGCATTTACTTCAAGAAGTACCAGAGATGGCTAACATAATCAGTGAAACGTTATTTTCGTTCAGGAATAACAAGTCTTTAAAACAACATTTATGTTATAGAACAGAACCTAATAGATTTGATTTTTCTACACGTGTTGGTACTTTTCCATGCAGACGTTGTACTGCATGTAAACATATTCATAGCAACAAGACATTTATTCATCCTCTACGTAAATTTACTATAACCAGTTATAGCTATGCTGATTGTAGGACTGCTAATATTGTGTATTTTTGTTTGTCAAAAATGTTTTGCATATTATGTAGGAAAAACTAATAGGGTCCTGAAAGGATCCTTGAGCATGTTAGAGATATAAATAATTTTAAAAGAGACAAGTGCACTGGCAAACCATGTTAGAAAAACTGATTTGTCTCATACTTTTAAGTTTCTTGTTATTCAACATGTCCTTTCAAATATAAGGGGAGGTGACTTAGAAAATACTACAGAAAGCATAGAACAAAAATGGATTCTTAAGTTGAATGCTGAGAAATATCCTGGCTTGAATGGAAATAGCTCCTTAAAACTTTTTTTAAAAGCCAGACCATTGAAGCACTAGAATTATTATATTATTATATTTCTTTAAGTATTTTAACTAAGTTTTTATATATATAGTAATGTTTTAACTATTTATTAGTATATTAATGCATATTTATGTTTTTATGCATATTTACATATTTAAATGTTACACATTTACAAGCATTGGAACATGTGACTATTGGATTGTCAGCTGACTTTACTGCATCTTCTATACAAGCTTTATTATGTTAAACTACTGTGTCTGATGAAGCAACTAATGTAGTTGTGAAAGCGCTAACCATTTTTAATTATTTTTTCTATTTTTGGTTTGAATAAACGTATGCTTGTGTACTAACTTGGTGCATTTTATTTTATTTTATTTATTTAGGAATACTGTCTTCCCTCTCAAAACTCCTACACAAGTTTATCCACTCTCAGCTCCTAACTTTTCATCTCAAAATATCCTGACAACATCCCATAATGGTTTCTAGCTATCTCATTGGATTGACGGTGCTCTTCTTTCCCTCCTCTATTAAATAAAAGGAGCACAGAAACAATCCCTCTTGTCTTCTCAGTATTCCTTGACCTCTAAAAAGCATCTGACACAGTCTCCCATGCTTTACTTCTACTATGACTTTCCAAAACAGCCCTCTCAAACAAAGCTGTACTCCTGTTCAAATCCTATCCTCACCACAGAACACAAAAAAGTGTGAAATGGCAACATGCTTCATCTACCTTCTTCCCATCCTTACTTGTGTCCCACAAGGATTTATTCTTGACCTATGACTCTAAACCACACTTATCAGTGACCTGCCTACTATATTTAATGTTAATATCATCCTTATCCGGTGTGCAGATGGCTCTACCATTATTTGCTTTACAACTTCTACCTCAACTAGAAAATGCCACATGATGCTCCTCCTCAACTACTGAGTCCAGGCTGCAAGAATCTAATTTAGTCCAGGCTGCAAGAATCTAATCTAGTCCTAACACCCAAAAAAAAAAAAAAAAAAAATTAAGCTCTTTGCTCCCAAGTGTACAGTGCAATGAAAAAGTATTTGCCCCTTCCTGATGTCTTAATTTTTTTGCATGTTTGTGGCACTTAAATGTTTCAGATCAAACAAATTTAAATATTAGACAAAGATAACCCAAGTAAACACAAAATGCAGTTTTTAAGTGATGCTTTTATTTATTAAGGAAAAAAAATATCCAAACCTACATGGCCCTATGTGAAAAAGTAATTGCCCCCCTTGTTAAATCATGAGGAAACTGTGGTTAATCACATTTTTGGGAATACTACCAGACCTGTTGAATCAAGAGATTTCTTAAATAGAACCTGTCAGACAGAGTGAAGTAGGCCAAAAGATCCCAAAAATGAAGACATCATGCAGCGATCAAAAGAAATTCCAGAACAGATGAGAAACAAAGCAATTGACATCTATCAGTCTGGAAAAGGTTACAAAGCCATTTCTAAAGCTTTGGGACTTCAGTGAACCATGGTGAGAGACATTATCCACAAATGAGAAAACACAGAACAGTGGTGAACATTCCCAGGAGTAGCCAGCCTACAAATATTGCCCCAAGAGCGCAGCGACAACTCATCCAAGAGGTCACAAAATAACTCAGAACATCATCTAAAGAACTGCAGGCCTCACTTGCCTCAGTTAAGGTCAGTGTTCATGACTCAACCGTAAGAAAGAGACTGGGCAAAAATGGCATGCATGGCAGAGTTCCAAGGCAAAAACCACTACTGACCAAAAAGAACATAAAGGCTCATCTCACTTTTGCCAGAAAACGTCTTGATGATCCCCATGACTTCTGGGAAAATATTCTGTGGAGTGACGAAACAAAAGTTGAACTTTCTAGGAGGTGTGCTTCCCATTACATCTGGCGTAAAAGTAACAGCATTTCAGAAAAAGAACATCGTGCCAACAAGTCAAACATCATGCCAACAGTCAAACATGGTGGTAGTGTCATGGTCTGGGGCTGTTTCTGGACCTGGATGACTGGCTATGATTAATGGAACCATGAATTCTGCTCTCAATCAAAAAATTCTGAAGGAGAGTGTCTGGCCATCAGTTCGTGACCTCAAGCTGAAGCGCACTTGCGTTCTGCAGCAGGACAATGATCCAAAACTCGCCAGCAAGTCCCCACTGAATGGCTTGGAGGAGTCTTGTATGCACTTGTGAGTAGTGGCAAATACATAATACCTTTAACAATTAACCTACCTTGCCAAATTCACAGACTGATTTTTCTCTGCTCACATCATGTCCACACTCGGGCTCACTCCATTCCCCTACCCTCTTTCCCACTCACCCCTGAATACCCTAAATCTATTATACGCCTTGAATCCCTCCCCACTGCCAATTACCCAATAATAGCACATCACTTCCATTAAGCTAATCCCTTTCCCCACTACAGTTCAACCAATAATAGCCCATCATTACCCTAACTCTAATCTCTCCATTTCCATTGCTCTCTCTCTCTCTCTAATACTACTCACTCCACCCACATCACTCCTAGACTCCAATTACTTTCATCCTTGCTCCACCCTGCCCATAAAGTTCCATCAATTAAAATGTTTCTCTCTTGCTCTTACATACCTATCCCTTTCCTCTACCTACCTTAACAACTTACTGAAACTCCTGTCATTACTGCTCTCTCTCACCTACCTGTAATTACCTTACTCTAACTCCCTTATGTCATCACTGCAAATCTCTCTTCTACCTGTTTCTCATCCATAACACACCACAACATGCTAATGAACGTCCTCCTTTCCACCTTTCTCCTCATTCTCTCATGCTTATCTTCTTATCACACTAAACTATTCTGTCACCATCTCCCACTCTTTCACACGATACTCCATCTTACAATGCTACTTTGCCCTTCCTAATATCTCCCTCTCTCTAGAATGCCTCCTGCACTCAGTATTACAAAATAAAGCATTTCAGCCACACTCTATCCACTCCCAAACACAAGTTAAATCTTCTAACCTGTACTCATATTACACTAAACCCAACCTTCTTCCTTCAAATCTCCTGCTAGATGGACACATCCACACCAAGCCTAGCCCACTCCATACCAGTTCCCCTACTGCTACCAACTCACCTACTGTAAATCAAAACCCCTCCTTTCCACCCAAACACATCTCTATCTACTCCATAAACCTATAAAGTCTAACCAATCAAATAACCAAGCTACACGCTTGGATAGCCCATCATTCTCCTCACATCTTAACACTTTGCAAAATTTGGCTCAAACCTCATATCTCCAACTCTGAAAGTCTACCTCATGGCTACAATATTTTCTGTCATGACAGACTATCCAGAAAAGGAGGAGGTGTTGCCATCCTGCACTCAGAGCTACTCAACCTCTCTCCCCTCTCATTCTCCCTCCCTGACTTCCATGAAGCGGAGGACATCATCCTCAACTGTCACCTTAACTCACACAAAATATTTGCTATTGCTTCCATTTACATTTCACCTGGCAAAAATATACCCATTCTTGAATCCATTCTAGCCTAGATCTCCCAACATCTGCCCTATGAGACAATCATACTAGGAGACGTCAACACTGATTGGAATAAACTGTCACACAATTCTCCCACTCTTAGTATCAAACCTTTATGGATTCAGTTAACTTATCAAAACACCCACCCGTACTAACATAACCTCCTCAACTCTAGATTGGATACCAACATCCAACCCTGATCTCTACCACAATCCTACCACACTGCCTGACTCATTAAGTGACCACCTCTCTAAAGTCATTCAAAGGCTGCCCTCCCACACCACCAAAACCCACCTCGAGTGTGCCGCAACCTGACTAGTTTTAATGAAGAAACCTTTAACAACCAACTCTCTGTAATCAATTGATCCCACCTCTATGAATATCCTCTAAACAAAGCTGTTCTTGAGTTCAACAATAACATACTGAACGCCCTAGCACCTGTAAGAAAAATCTGAGTTAAAACTAACCCCGCCGGTCCCTAGCTCATGAAAGACACCGTCTCCATTATGAAACTCCCATCACACAAACCCTAAAAAATTTTGGCACACCATGAACAGAAGTCTTCACCCAAGGAAGCCAACTACTCCAATCCCTTTCCCCCAATATGACACCACTGGAAACTGCTATATTACTCAACACTCACTTCATTGAAACCATCCATAAACTAACTTCCCCTGACCAAAACCTAACACAATCCCCCACCACTATCAGGACCTGCCCCCCCCCAATGCCTTTTCCCTAAAGCCCATCTGCACTGCTCACATAAAATCCCTACTACTGAACTTAAACCATGCCCCCCCTCCTTCGACAACCTACCCCAACAATTTCTCATGCTAATCTGAAGTATCTTCTCCACTCTTTCTATCCTCTGTACTACCCTCACTCTGGGGGTGGGGATCTTGTGGCTACTATTTCCATCATCCCTGCTGCTTTCTACCTAGCTACTTGACCTTCCCTCTACTCCTCTGCTGCTCTATTTTGATCTGTGACTGATTATCTACTCTTCCCTTAGCAACTCAGGACTACGGAGTAGCCCCACTCCATTCGCCCTCGCTCTGCTAAGGATCACTTCGCTCCTCTAACCATCTCCATTCCCACCCACCCTCCATATTATTACCTTTATACTTGTCTCCAGACACACCCATAGCCCTACACCACACCTTTTCCTGTCATCCTAACCACTCACACTTCTCCTCCTTCCTCACTCTCACTATCACCAGGAACCTCGTATAAGAATCTTTTCCTACTTTCTCTAAACCCCCCAACTCAGTTCTACTCACAAATCTTCAGGAAGCTAGCAGAAAACCTGAACACGTAGGGAAAACTCACATAAACAAAATGCAATGCGTATACATTCAGTGTATTAACCATTCCTCTCAAATGTACTTCATTATGAGGAATGTTCCTCTAGTTGAGTCTTATAGTTTCACATTGTAACGGACCGTCTCACATTCAGTGAGAAGATTATAACAGCCATCAAAAATACTGAGTCATGTTACAGTCATCAAAAGAACTTTCTATAAACATAAAGCAACACATTTTAACCATCTTGCAAGTTTCCCAAAAGAAGTTGTTAGTAAACTGTTAGTAAGTGTACTACATTGTGTCCATTTGTGCTATATTTTGAAAGGCAACAGTGTTTCAGATTTTGGAATTTGAAGGTTGAGAGGTATGGCATTAACTGAAGATCATGAATGAACCTCAGCCTACGGAATTTTAAGACAAGAATCTTACCACTAAATCATAACATAGCTTTAAGTGCTCTTATGTATACCACAGTACAGAGTTTTAACAATAGCATGTAACTATTTATCTTAGGCAAAAGTCAGTGAACACAATCTCCTAAAGCATCACAATATATACATTATTAAGCCCTACTCAGCACAAACTATACAGGTCAGGACTGCCCTGAAACCACAAAGACAAGTGACCAATCCTACCTACTAGGATACTAAAAAGATTTGCAAAAAGGGAGTAGAAAGCAAAGGCTCTGTGTACCGCCTTTCTGTTTCCTTTTCAACCATGAATACTAGCACAACTTTTCTCTACTGTTGAACAAGTCACAACGGTGTTACGGGGGAAACTGTGTTAAGGAACAATCAGGGACACTTTAAAATGTTAGTACTATTGACTTGAGACGGTGACAGAATAACAGAATGTAAATTAATATACATGTTCTTAAATAAAATAAAATCTACAACTCTTACTTACTGTCATTATTTACTAAGGGTATACACCACATTTTCTCCAAATGTCACCAGTTTTAGCAGAGATTAAGAGGGACAGAACTAAAACTGGAGTCAAAATGCAGACAGATGATAGATATGCTCATAGCAGTCAACCAACCGGGGACAAATCCAGAAATCACCAGGGACACTTTTAAATGAGTAGTACTATTAACTTGAGACAATGACAAAATAATACTATGTGAATTAATATGTATTTTCTGAAGTAAATAAATCTAGGTCTAATTAATGTTATTACGTAGTTCACCACTTTTTTTCCCAAAAGTCACCAATTTTGGAAAGAATTAAGAGGGAAAAGTTAAGGAGAATTCAGAGGTATGGGTATGCTCTGAGTTTACATGACAGAAAACACAGAGCTATGAAAAAAAATTATGCATGTTGCCTCTTTACAATATTAGCCAGTCTGCCGTTAATACTCAAGCTTCTTACAGTTTCATTAGTATAACAAAATTAATGCACAAGGAAGATACTTGTAGAGAATGTTGACAACTCGCCAAACCTCATTCATTCACCTGCCTACCTGCTCTTCCAGCCTCTGAATCTCCGCTTCGTTCTCCTTTTCATCCTCATCAGAGGAGTCCTCCTCTTCTTCCGACCCTTCATCCTTCTCCATTTTTGCTTCACCTTCCGAGACTACCTCTGATTCATCCAAATCTTTTTCGTCTTCTTCCTCCATTCTCTGATGTTGCAGCTCCTCTTCACTATCACTTGTCGCCATATCTGCCTCACACACTTGCTAATAATTAAAACTGGGCTTCTTCTGTAAAGCCAGATAACTTCCAATCATTTTTTTCTTGTTTAATTACGTCCAAAGAGCACGGGGAACTCCATAAGTTCTTCAATACACGTTTGTAGACTGGTTACCATTTTTGTTATAATAAGCTGTGTTTTTCAGAAATAAACAACGGTCCTATAAAAAGGCAACTTCATCGGTTTACACAAATACAGAGGACCTAATATTTCTTGTCTTAGCTCACAGACGTAGAAGAAAACTGAGCGCAACAGCATTGCGTCATCATTAGGCTTTCTCAACAACTGACCATATGCTTGCGAAGTAAACAAAACAGTTTTAAAGAAGTACGAATTTTGCGTGCATGTGTTTTTTAATGTTCAAAATGTAATGGTCTGCAAATTGAACTTAATAATCATAAAAGAGGCAGTTTGTTCTTCGCAAAATTGTTTAGAGAGTTTGCTGTTTGTATGGGTTCTCCCTTTTTAGTTTCTCTAAATCTTTTGGGTTTCTAATATCGTGACGGAGTATTGTGTTAGAACATTACCCCGCCCGCCAGATGCGCAGTAGCACCCAAAGCCCGCCCACTACCCTACGTTTCCCTGTCATTGCTACTCTTACTATGAATAGACATCAGATAGCGTCACTAAATAGAATGTGGAAAACAGTGTAGGTAACGTATGTTAATCAAAACTATGCAATTAGGGTTACCACCTGTCCCACTTTGGGAGGGACAGTCCCTCTTTGGGCAGTTGTGTCCTGACAGAAAATATTAAAAATGGCAAATGTCCTGAGATTGTAGGACATAATTATGTCCCATATTTTATGTAATAGTTGCATAAAACAGTTATTCTGTATCTAAAATACCTAAATGTTACAAAACATTGAATAAGCAACTAAAATGCTACAAGAATAAGCTTTTATTTAGGCAAAAAAGTTAAGTTCTATCCTTTGTACTGACCGTGGGTATGTGTCTGCCTGTAAAATCTGATGTGTGTCTTGAAAATGTCCCACTTTGGCCATTTGAAAAGGTGGCAACCCTATATGCAATATATGCATATACATAAATCGGAATTGAAAATATTTTTTAAAAGTACTCATCGGCACTGGAAGCTGTTAAAGACTGGGGGGGGGGGGGGGGGGGGGGCACTTAGTGAACTAAAAAGGGAATTTTTTTATAACTATTTGCTACCACAACTTAGGTTCACTTGGAGGACATTTTATGCTTAGCCAATTGCCTTTTGGTGCTTGAATTAACATTTTCTGATTGGGGATGATCCCCATAGCTGATAACTGTATATTAGCCCTAGTGAGAACAACTGTGACCATACCATAAATAATTTGAGGGGGCCATGTAATGGATGCAGCATTTAGGAACTGCCTCTATCCATTAGTAACCACAATAAAATCTTGCCTAAGACACCACGATGGAAACCCGCAGTCCAAGTAACACAGATTATTTGTAGAAATAATACAAAATAACTCTAACAATCCACAATGCATTTTCGATCAACAATCTTCTTCAGCAAAAACTGAAACACTAAATAATGCTTCACTCCTGATTAAATACCCTGCCCTGTTGTCTGTCCAATTACAGAAATTGCAAATTAGTTTAAAAACGTCAACTAATTTAAAGTACCAGTATGTAAAAAAATTTTGTTTTTAACTTAACACACTGTATTTTAATCAAGTAGTTTTAAAATAAATAAATAATTGTTTACATAGTTAGAATATGAAATGACTTGAACATATTCTGATTAAAAAACATGTATGGTGTTATAAAATTTCACATTAAAACCACTTTGTTGTTTAAAAACCTTTTTAAACCGATTTCTTCCAAGTTATATATATTGAATGTGATAAATGGTGACATCTGGTGGCTTTGTGATGTAAGTACAAGAGCTTTATAATTTTGCAGATCTAAGTTTTAGTACTGGCTTTATAGACAAATAATCATTCAAACCTGGAAATTTATTGGAATCCAGTACTATCTGCCAGTATAACTCTTTATATTCAAGTTTATCTTCCCATTATCCACCCCTAATATCCCTAGGTAAAGAGTCTAGCACAAAAAAAGAAAATTCTGCTTGTGGGCAAGAAACTCGATGTTCAAACAATGCATTTTTCACATTTTGTTTTTTAACTTCATATAAGTGTTCGTAAATGCGACATCTTAGTTTCCTTTCTGTTTTTCCCACATAAAACGAGGTACAGAAATTACAGGTTGCAAGATATACAACACCATTGCTGTTGCAGTTAAATGTACCTCTGCTAGTGAGTGTTCTATTCCTAGCTTCCAAAAAAATCTCCTTTTTGTTGTTAATCCTGGGGCATTGGGAACAAAACCCACATTGGTATGTCCCCACACCCTGGGTGCCAGTTTTCTTGTCTTTAGGGCCTCCAAATTCAAACATTTGTTTGAAATTGGTGTCCCTCCAATAAATAAATTTTAGTGGTCTTTGATTTTTGAAAGGTAAATCTGAAATTTTAACAAATCTTGACCATTCCTTAGATATAACTTGCCTAATAGGCCCTGAATCCCCCGTATAATCAAGTATATACGCTGTATCTAAAGAAGTGGTTTCTTTGGAGCCCAAATCGTTGATTGTACTAGAGATGTTCTGTCCTAGAATAGGGGCAA
Organism: Protopterus annectens; assembly: GCF_019279795.1. NCBI lineage: Eukaryota > Metazoa > Chordata > Ceratodontiformes > Protopteridae > Protopterus > Protopterus annectens. The sequence continues at coordinate 480,058,264 of NC_056733.1, read as the reverse complement.
ATCTTTTATGCCTTTCTTGGACCACTTCGAGTAAGGCCTCATCTAGTAGTGGTCTTTGATAACCCCTATCCATTAACATGTTGCAAACATTGTTACTTTCACTTGAAAATTCTGAGTCGTCTGAGGTCATTCGACTGACCCTAACAAGTTGTCCCTTCACTATGTTTTTCTTTTGAAAAAAAGGATGAGAACTTTGGTAGTGAAGGTATGAATTTGAAAAGGTTTTCTTGCGATGTATACCTGAGGAAAATCCTGTAGCCTGCTTTTTAAGTATAATGTCCAAATACACACATTGTTCCACATTTGCCTCAAATGTGAAATCCAAAAAGTTGGTGGTGTCTTTCAAATAATCCAAAAATTCATGGAATTTTTCCATTGTGTCTGTCCAAAATATACATATGTCATCCAGGAATCTCTTGTACAAACACCAGCATTGGGTGTATGGACTGTTCAAAATATATAGTTTTTCCCACCTTTTCAAAACTATGTTGGCATATGTAGGGGCACATTTGGCACCCATGGCAACACCTTTCTTTTGTTTAAAAAATTCCCCTTGGAAATACATGTAGTTGTTTTCTAAGATAGTTTCCATGAATAAAAGACAATTTGTAAAATCAAGGTGTGACAAAGTGCCTTGGTCCAAAATCTCTTCTTCCAACCATAAAAGGCCTGTCTCGTGTGGGATGGAACCAAATAAATCCACTATGTCTAGGGTAATAAAAATAAGGTCCGGTGAAAATAATTCTGTTTTAACACTCCTTAGAAAGTCCCAAGAATCCTTAAGGACCGTGTCTCCAGTGTATGACAAGACCTTCAGTTTGTCATCTACAAATTTGGCTAGTGGTGTAGTGATAGACCCCTCAGCCGAAACTATTAACCTAAGTGGTGGATCTGTGGGATTCTTGTGAACCTTTGGTATTCCAAATACTGTCGGGATCCGAGGGTGTTGATTAAATAGAAAGTTGTGTTGGTCCTAACTGATGGAACCTTCCAACAGTAAGTCACCCAACATTATATGTATTTTGCTTTTGGCTATGTTCACCTCATTGATCAAGGCCTTAGAATATTTACTAGTGTCATGCAGGGATTCTCTCATCTTGGATTCATACAAAATGTGGTCCATTAGAACTGTCCCCCCTCCCTTGTCAGGATGCATCACCCTCAAATTCTCATTCTGTTTGATTTCATTTAATAGTCTTTTCTCTGTTTGTGATAGGTTAGGAATAACCTAACCTGATAAAAGAAATGGAAACCACTAACGACAGGATAATTAATTATTTGCTTTTTAAAGTAGACAAGGAAAAACAACAGTATTATGACATTTTTGGGCAAATAGATGTGAGAAATGCATTGTTTAGACGTCGAGTTTCTTGCCCACAAGCAGAATTTTCTTTTTTTGTGCTAGACTCTTTACCTAGGGATATTAGGGGTGGATTATGGGAAGATAAACTTGAATATAAAGAGTTATACTGGCAGATAGTACTGGATTCCAACAAATTTCCAGGTTTGAATGATTATTTGTCTATAAAGCCAGTACTAAAACTTAGATCTGCAAAATTATAAATCTCTTGTACTTACATCACAAAGCCACCAGATGTCACCATTTATCACATTCAATATATATAACTTGGAAGAAATCAGTTTAAAAAGGTTTTTAAACAACAAAGTGGTTTTAATGTGAAATTTTATAACACCATACATGTTTTTTAATCAGAATATGTTCAAGTCATTTAATATTCTAACTATGTAAACAATTATTTATTTATTTTAAAACTACTTGATTAAAATACAGTGTGTTAAGTTAAAAACAAATTTTTTTTACATACTGGTACTTTAAATTAGTTGATGTTTTTAAACTAATTAGCAATTTCTGTAATTGTACAGACAACAGGGCAGGATATTTAATCAGGAGTGAAGCATTATTTAGTGTTTCAGTTTTTGCTGAAGAAGATTGTTGATCGAAAACGCATTGTGGATTGTTAGCGTTATTTTGTGTTATTTCTACAAATAAACTGTGTTACTTGGACTGTGGGTTTCCATCGTGGTGTCTTAGGCAAGATTTTATTGTGGTTACTAGCTTTCATCATTTTGCCTACATCTCCTTTTTGTATTTGTTGCCTCTATCCATTAGTGGCATGAGGGGAAATCCTGGAGTACATTTTCTATTATCCATCCTTAGATCCAAGTTGCATTTGAATATGGATGGATGAGCTTTGCTTTATTTTTATGGATAGTGTGTTCCGGAACAGTGTTAGCCTCTGTGATATATATCCATCTCTCCACAACATTCAGTTTAGATACCTGGACTGAGTATTTCTAATGCCATTTGACTTGCTGATGTTCAGTAGGTCCATCTGTATTATGTTGGAGGATGCTTTGTATGCCAGACATGTCACCTCTAAGCACTCTGTAGGATACTGAGTATAGTAATAAATCTTTGAGGTGGTCCATGCAAGACCTATTGTTTAGGGCTTGTATCCTTTTAGTAAGGTATCTCTGAAGGTATTCCAATTATTGCATGGGGCTGGCAACATGTTGGGCAAAAGTTAGGTCACTGTACACACAGATTTCCAAATGCCAAACAATTGGATCAGTTCTCAGAGGGCATTGTCATGATTTTGACACCAGTTATTATTTGGGGCAAACCTTCCTGCATGATGGTTACGTCATTTGGGGATTCAATAACTTCTTCTAGCTTGCAGTAATCTCAGACTTAGCTGGCCAAAGCTCTTTGGTATTTCATTTTACTTCTGAGATGTATATGCCAAACAGAAAAAGTCTCAGCACCGAACCCTGGGGGACTCCATTGGTGACTGGTCTCTTCCCCTGTTTTGATCTCCTGCATGTGAGCCAAGCTGACAATGCAGCTGGTGATGTAAGTGTTTGCTCCTACATTATTCATCTTTTGTACTACACCTGAGTAGGGGATTGTGTCAAAAGGCTTGGTCCGGTCAGGGTAATGTGGTGTGAACTGTTTTACCTTCATCCATTGCTTTGGTAACAAGAGTAAAGCTTAAAATTTGCCCGTGATTTTGAGCCTTTCACACTTTCCTCTGGGCTGTTTTCAAACACTTTTTAGGGCCATGCATACATGTATGCATTCCTTGATTCACCTTCCTGTTATATCTTTCAGCTTTTCCCGGTTAGGGGTCCCACAGCAGAACTCCAGTCTGCTAATGATTGGCAGTAGATTTTTAAGTACGCGTTGCCAGCCCTGACGCACAACCTTCACGAATGCGCCCATTCACGCATGTCTCCACACAGAAGACACTTTAGCTGAGAATTGAACAGGACAACGTCTTACTGTGAGGCGACAACGCTACCGCAGCACCACCATCACCTTCCTGATTGTATTAAATTATATTCCTGTATAATACCGCACACTTGTTTGACTTAGGTTAGAGCGCATTTTAAATGTATTGTTTAAACATTTTTCCAGTAGGCAATGAAACAAAAATGCATTAATCAATAATGACAAAACTGCCCTATTCAGAACATTTCCATCATAAAGGTCTACTTCCACTCACAACTGCATTTTAAATTTATTGTTTGAACATTTTTCCAGTAGGCAATGAAGCAAAATGCATGCACCAATAATGACAAAACTGCCCTATTCAGAACATTTCCATGATAACAGTCTACTTCAAACAATAAATTTAAAAATTTTGGAAAGTTGCTTGCATAAAATGTTGTTACCACCATGCATTTCACTACCATGTCTTAAACTCAGAACCCTGTGCACTACAGGCAGAGCAACATACCACTAAGCTAAACCAGCAGTTTCTTGAAAGATGGCAAGACAAATTTAAATGGCTATCATATCATTTAGTGAATTCAGTTCTCACTTCTCACCATAGCTCTCAACCTCTTAGCACAAAAATACAGAACAAAGCCAATAATGGGGGAATACAGCCCCAAAATAGGGACACATTTCAAATACTGATTTTATAACCTTAGAAAAATTCTAGAATAAAAGGTTTTATTTTACCAGTCCTGCAAAACCGGAGGAACAGAACAACAATGTGAGGCATAAATTCACAAGTGATGGTGGCTGGGGACTTTAGGCTCTTTTTACCTGTACCCAAGGTGCAGGGTTTGAGCCTGAGTACCTCTAGCCACCAGATTTATCCTGCTGGGAGCATTTACACACACACACACACACACACACACACACACACACACACACACACACACACTCTGCAGTGTACTCACTCTGATAGACAACAGACTTCAGCTTCTGTCTGTTCCCACTCCACTCTGCAATTAAACCCTGTGAGACTACTCTGCTCCATTACTCCTGTCGGTTCAGATGCTAACCCGCTCCATCTCAGGCTTCTGAGACTAAATAAATCTGCTCCATTACAGGCTTCTAAGACTAAATCCATTTCTGCAGCAGCTTGAATAACTCTGTGTTCCCACTCGCAAAACAACTAGAAATATGTGCGCTGACATCTTCACGGCAGTTGGAGGTGCGGAAAATGAAAGGGCAGAGGTATGGATGATCTGCAAAAGTGGGGGGGCTCCCCTCCCCTCACGCTTTATGGTTCCAGTGCCCATGACTCTAGCAAGTGCATCATACATAAATCAGAACTGAATATATTTTACAAAACCACACCCTAGCAAGTGCATCATACATAAAATGGAATTAAATATATATTTTACAAAAGTACACTCTAGCAATTGCATCTGCAATTCTACCCCCATCTGTACTCATTTTACCCAATAAATTTTAATTAAGAAATATAATGCAATGAAAACTGATAAGGCAGGGGCATAAGCAGCTCATGATCTTTCATACAAAACAAGTGGTGGATCTGTGGGATTCTTGTGAACCTTTGGTATTCCAAATACCGTCGGGATCCGAGGGTGTTGATTAAATAGAAAGTTGTGTTGGTCCTTACTGATGGAACCTTCCAACAGTAAGTCATCCAACATTATATGTATTTTGCTTTTGGCTATGTTCACCTCATTGATCGAGGCCTTAGAATATTTACTAGTGTCATGTAGGGATTCCCTCATCTTGGATTCATACAAAATGTGGTCCATTAGAACTGTCCCCCCTCCCTTGTCAGGATGCATCACCCTCAAATTCTCATTCTGTTTGATTTCATTTAATAGTTTTTTCTCTGTTTGTGATAGGTTAGGAATAACATAATGGTTTGTGATAGTATTCCTTAACTCTCTTTCCATTAAGTTGCCAAAATTCGTAAGTTGTGGGTGAAGCGGTGGATTAAAAACACTCTTCCTTTTGAGACCTGGGGTAGATGGTGTAGTTACTTCGGATCCATTGAATAATAAATATAAATTTTGTTTTCTCAAGAATAGTTTCAAGTCTATGATGGATCTGGGAATACTGGCCTTCCTATTGGGAACAAATTTAAAACCTTTTGAAAATAGTTCAAAGTGTACAGGCTTTACCTCCAGGTTACTATAGTTGAAAATTTTGTAATTGTTGAGTTCCCAGGTCTTCCCTTCCTGGAAGATGGCCACATGATTGCCTATCTCCTGTTGTAACCCCTCTGGTTGTAGTGAACCCGATTCTGGTTGCGGATCCGATTGGATCGACGGAGGGGGGGGGGACCCTGACCTAAAGGGTATTCTTCTTCCTGAGGTAGGTTGTCTCCAAAATCGTCCCTATGGTCATAATTGGGGTTTGGTGAGAGACACCTCTCTTCCCTAGTGGTCCTGTAATCTTGCATCCCTGAATAAAACTTAGGTTTAGGGTATGCTACATTGTTCCTATATTCCTTCAGGTCCCTAGCCAGCTTGCCACACTTCCTGTTCATGTTGGTAATGTAATCTGAGTCTATTTGCCCAAAAATGTCATAATACTGTTGTTTTTCCTTGTCTACTTTAAAAAGCAAATAATTAATTATCCTGTCGTTAGTGGTTTCCATTTCTTTTATCAGGTTAGGTTATTCCTAACCTATCACAAACAGAGAAAAAACTATTAAATGAAATCAAACAGAATGAGAATTTGAGGGTGATGCATCCTGACAAGGGAGGGGGGACAGTTCTAATGGACCACATTTTGTATGAATCCAAGATGAGAGAATCCCTGCATGACACTAGTAAATATTCTAAGGCCTTGATCAATGAGGAGAACATAGCCAAAAGCAAAATACATATAATGTTGGATGACTTACTGTTGGAAGGTTCCATCAGTAAGGACCAACACAACTTTCTATTTAATCAACACCCTCGGATCCCGACGGTATTTGGAATACCAAAGGTTCACAAGAATCCCACAGATCCACCACTTAGGTTAATAGTTTCGGCTGAGGGGTCTATCACTACACCACTAGCCAAATTTGTAGATGACAAACTGAAGGTCTTGTCATACACTGGAGACACGGTCCTTAAGGATTCTTGGGACTTTCTAAGGAGTGTTAAAACAGAATTATTTTCACCGGACCTTATTTTTATTACCCTAGACACAGTGGATTTATTTGGTTCCATCCCACACGAGACAGGCCTTTTATGGTTGGAAGAAGAGATTTTGGACCAAGGCACTTTGTCACACCTTGATTTTACAAATTGTCTTTTATTCATGGAAACTATCTTAAAAAAACAACTACATGTATTTCCAAGGGGAATTTTTTAAACAAAAGAAAGGTGTTGCCATGGGTGCCAAATGTGCCCCTACATATGCCAACATAGTTTTGAAAAGGTGGGAAAAACTATATATTTTGAACAGTCCATACACCCAATGCTGGTGTTTGTACAAGAGATTCCTGGATGACATATGTATATTTTGGACAGACACAATGGAAAAATTCCATGAATTTTTGGATTATTTGAAAGACACCACCAACTTTTTGGATTTCACATTTGAGGCAAATGTGGAACAATGTGTGTATTTGGACATTATACTTAAAAAGCAGGCTACAGGATTTTCCTCAGGTATACATCGCAAGAAAACCTTTTCAAATTCATACCTTCACTACCAAAGTTCTCATCCTTTTTTTCAAAAGAAAAACATAGTGAAGGGACAACTTGTTAGGGTCAGTCGAATGACCTCAGACGACTCAGAATTTTCAAGTGAAAGTAACAATGTTTGCAACATGTTAATGGATAGGGGTTATCCAAGACAACTACTAGATGAGGCCTTACTCGAAGTGGTCCAAGAAAGGCATAAAAGATTTGCCCCTATTCTAGGACAGAACATCTCTAGTACAATCAACGATTTGGGCTCCAAAGAAACCACTTCTTTAGATACAGCGTATATACTTGATTATACGGGGGATTCAGGGCCTATTAGGCAAGTTATATCTAAGGAATGGTCAAGATTTGTTCAAATTTCAGATTTACCTTTCAAAAATCAAAGACCACTAAAATTTATTTATCGGAGGGACACCAATTTCAAACAAATGTTTGAATTTGGAGGCCCTAAAGACAAGAAAACTGGCACCCGGGGTGTGGGGACATACAAATGTGGGTTTTGTTCCCAATGCCCCAGGATTAACAACAAAAAGGAGATTTTTTTTGGAAGCTAGGAATAGAACACTCACTAGCAGAGGTACATTTAACTGCAACAGCAATGGTGTTGTATATCTTGCAACCTGTAATTTCTGTACCTCATTTTATGTGGGAAAAACAGAAAGGAAACTAAGATGTCGCATTTACGAACACTTATATGAAGTTAAAAAACAAAATGTGAAAAATGCATTGTTTAGACATCGAGTTTCTTGCCCACAAGCAGAATTTTATTTTTTTGTGCTAGACTCTTTACCTAGGGATATTAGGGGTGGATTATGGGAAGATAAACTTGAATATAAAGAGTTATACTGGCAGATAGTACTGGATTCCAATAAATTTCCAGGTTTGAATGATTATTTGTCTATAAAGCCAGTACTAAAACTTAGATCTGCAAAATTATAAAGCTCTTGTACTTACATCACAAAGCCACCAGATGTCACCATTTATCACATTCAATATATATAACTTGGAAGAAATCAGTTTAAAAAGGTTTTTAAACAACAAAGTGGTTTTAATGTGAAATTTTATAACACCATACATGTTTTTTAATCAGAATATGTTCAAGTCATTTCATATTCTAACTATGTAAACAATTATTTATTTATTTTAAAACTACTTGATTAAAATACAGTGTGTTAAGTTAAAAACAAATTTTTTTTACATACTGGTACTTTAAATTAGTTGATGTTTTTAAACTAATTAGCAATTTCTGTAATTGGACAGACAACAGGGCAGGGTATTTAATCAGGAGTGAAGCATTATTTAGTGTTTCAGTTTTTGCTGAAGAAGATTGTTGATCGAAAACGCATTGTGGATTGTTAGCGTTATTTTGTGTTATTTCTACAAATAAACTGTGTTACTTGGACTGTGGGTTTCCATCGTGGTGTCTTAGGCAAGATTTTATTGTGGTTACTAGCTTTCATCATTTTGCCTACATCTCCTTTTTGTATTTGTTGCCTCTATCCATTAGTGGCATGAGGGGAAATCCTGGAGTACATTTTCTATTATCCATCCTTAGATCCAAGTTGCATTTGAATATGGATGGATGAGCTTTGCTTTATTTTTATGGATAGTGTGTTCCGGAACAGTGTTAGCCTCTGTGATATATATCCATCTCTCCACAACATTCAGTTTAGATACCTGGACTGAGTATTTCTAATGCCATTTGACTTGCTGATGTTCAGTGGGTCCATCTGTATTGTGTTGGAGGATGCTTTGTATGCCAGACATGTCACCTCTAAGCACTCTGTAGGATACTGAGTATAGTAATAAATCTTTGAGGTGGTCCATGCAAGACCTATTGTTTAGGGCTTGTATCCTTTTAGTAAGGTATCTCTGAAGGTATTCCAATTATTGCATGGGGCTGGACAGATACATGCCAAAGTGGGCATTATAGAAAATGATTGACATAATGAGAGCTTTGTAAAGGGAGACAACATCTCTAGATCTAGTCACAATCACTTTGTTTATAAGCTATGCAATATAGAAAGGCTTTCTCATGACTCTGGCAACATGTTGGGCAAAAGTTAGGTCACTGTACACACAGATTTCCAAATGCCAAACAATTGGATCAGTTCTCAGAGGGCATTGTCATGATTTTGACACCAGTTATTATTTGGGGCAAACCTTCCTGCATCATGGTTAAGTCATTTGGGGATTCAATAACTTCTTCTAGCTTGCAGTAATCTCAGACTTAGCTGGCCAAAGCTCTTTGGTATTTCATTTTACTTCTGAGATGTATATACCAAACAGAAAAAGTCTCAGCACCGAACCCTGGGGGACTCCATTGGTGACTGGTCTCTTCTCCTGTTTTGATCTCCTGCATGTGAGCCAAGCTGACAATGCAGCTGGTGATGTAAGTGTTTGCTCCTACATTATTCATCTTTTGTACTACACCTGAGTAGGGGATTGTGTCAAAAGGCTTGGTCCGGTCAGGGTAATGTGGTGTGAACTGTTTTACCTTCATCCATTGCTTTGGTAACAAGAGTAAAGCTTAAAATTTGCCCGTGATTTTGAGCCTTTCACACTTTCCTCTGGGCTGTTTTCAAACACTTTTTAGGGCCATGCATACATGTATGCATTCCTTGATTCACCTTCCTGTTATATCTTTCAGCTTTTCCCGGTTAGGGGGTCCCCACAGCAGAACTCCAGTCTGCTAATGATTGGCAGTAGATTTTTAAGTACCGCGTTGCCAGCCCTGACGCACAACCTTCAACGAAGGTACGCCCATTCATGCATGTCTCCACACAGAAGACACTTTAGCTGAGAATTGAACAGGACAACGTCTTACTGTGAGGCGACAATGCTACCGCAGCACCACCATCACCTTCCTGATTGTATTAAATTATATTCCTGTATAATACCGCACACTTGTTTGACTTAGGTTAGAGCGCATTTTAAATTTACTGTTTAAACATTTTTCCAGTAGGCAATGAAACAAAAATGCATTAACCAATAATGACAAAACTGCCCTATTCAGAACATTTCCATCATAAAGGTCTACTTCCACTCACAACTGCATTTTAAATTTATTGTTTGAACATTTTTCCAGTAGGCAATGAAGCAAAATGCATGCACCAATAATGACAAAACTGCCCTATTCAGAACATTTCCATGATAACAGTCTACTTCAAACAATAAATTTAAAAATTTTGGAAAGTTGCTTGCATAAAATGTTGTTACCACCATGCATTTCACTACCATGTCTTAAACTCAGAACCCTGTGCACTACAGGCAGAGCAACATACCACTAAGCTAAACCAGCAGTTTCTTGAAAGATGGCAAGACAAATTTAAATGGCTATCATATCATTTAGTGAATTCAGTTCTCACTTCTCACCATAGCTCTCAACCTCTTAGCACAAAAATACAGAACAAAGCCAATAATGGGGGAATACAGCCCCAAAATAGGGACACATTTCAAATACTGATTTTATAACCTTAGAAAAATTCTAGAATAAAAGGTTTTATTTTACCAGTCCTGCAAAACCGGAGGAACAGAACAACAATGTGAGGCATAAATTCACAAGTGATGGTGGCTGGGGACTTTAGGCTCTTTTTACCTGTACCCAAGGTGCAGGGTTTGAGCCTGAGTACCTCTAGCCACCAGATTTATCCTGCTGGGAGCATTTACACACACACACACACACACACTGCAGTGTACTCACTCTGATAGACAACAGACTTCAGCTTCTGTCTGTTCCCACTCCACTCTGCAATTAAACCCTGTGAGACTACTCTGCTCCATTACTCCTGTCAGTTCAGATGCTAACCCGCTCCATCTCAGGCTTCTGAGACTAAATAAATCTGCTCCATTACAGGCTTCTAAGACTAAATCCATTTCTGCAGCAGCTTGAATAACTCTGTGTTCCCACTCGCAAAACAACTAGAAATATGTGCGCTGACATCTTCACGGCAGTTGGAGGTGCGGAAAATGAAAGGGCAGAGGTATGGATGATCTGCAAAAGTGGGGGGGCTCCCCTCCCCCCACGCTTTATGGTTCCAGTGCCCATGACTCTAGCAAGTGCATCATACATAAATCAGAACTGAATATATTTTACAAAACCACACTCTAGCAAGTGCATCATACATAAAATGGAATTGAATATATATTTTACAAAAGTACACTCTAGCAAGTGTATCTGCAATTCTACCCCCTTCTGTACTCATTTTACCCAATAAATTTTAATTAAGAAATATAATGCAATGAAAACTGATAAGGCAGGGGCATAAGCAGCTCATGGTCTTTCATACAAAACATACTTCCATGCTGTGGTGGGGTACTGTTTGAGTAGAGAGCAGCAATTTCTTATGTTAAGGCAAAAGTTGTACATACCTGATGTAGCATCCCTCACACACCATAAATAAGGTACAGGACAGTCATTTCTTTTTCTCAACTTGCTTTAGTACACGCCCAAAAAATCCACATTACAAACCTCATAGTTAAGAAAGGTGGGTGTGTGGGGGAGGAGGGGAGCAAGCCCCCCTGCAAAAGCAATTTAAAGCACAAAATTAGGTGGGGTTGTAAAGTACTGCGTACATACTGCCCTTCTGACCTGCTAATAGTTGAACCTATCCTTACATCTCTTAATTAAAAGATACGCACAATAACTAGCTTGGAATGGCCGTATTTCAAAAATGGCAACAAACGGCCACAGATGGAATATTCTGAATGAATATGCAACAGGTCGCTGGATAATCTGCATGGCTTGTCACTCAGCTGTATTTTGTATGCAACGTCACACGGGCTTGCCCTATCAGTCATGTAGGCCAACCCGTTCCTACATGAAAATCATGGTGGGGTAATGTTTTAACACAAAGCCATGACGGGAATGGACGCCATTCCTAAGTCAAAGTACGATTAAAGTTCTCAAAATAAGTATTGTTTCAATCTTTGCTGTCAGCCAGAAGTGGTTTTCACAACACCCACAATGTGCCCAGTAACTCTTGCAGCTGATACGGAGTTACATGTATCTTTTGGGGGGTTTTGGCACATTCAGTTGCTGCCTGATTTTTGTCTTCTTTTTTCTTTATTTGTATTTTTATTACTGCATTTATAATTGACCCACTTAATGAAATGGTACGTGCAGGTAGTCATATTTACTTGGGTCCTTTACTTTTCATTATCTTCATAAATGACTTACATTTTTGCATCCCATATGCTAAACTTGTCCAATACGCCAATGACTCTATGATCATTTGCTGTGCTGAATCTTACCCCACACTCTTGCAAGTAACTCAGGCCGCCTACAACAGCACCGAGGCTTGGATGCTAAACAATCACCTATCTCTAAATGCATCCAAAACAAAATTGATATTAACCCCATCTAAAAACACCAAAGCAGACAAAAACTCCTTGTCAATAATAAGCCAAAATATGACTCTGATCGAAGTAGTCCCCCATACCAAGCTTATAGGAGTTGTTATCAATGAACAACTAAAGTCTGACATCCACCTTCAAACTAACATTAAGAAAACTCACCAGAAACTTGGTATGTTTTACTGCCACAATCGCTAACTAACCTCTTCAACTAATCTTACTCTCTCGACTACCTACCTCCTCCCCTCTCTCATGTATGGGGCATCCATCCTTACCCATCTTCAAGCCACCCTTAAAACTAAGCTGGCATCCTGCTACAATAAAATCTCAAAGTTTGCTACAAGTGACAAATCTTCCTCTCACGACTGTGGCTCTTTAAATTCCTTAAACTGGCTAGAGCTCCCCCACTCTCTCTCCTTCATTCAACTCTCCACTCCTCATAAACTCATCTTCAAGCCTTCACAATGCCCATCTCTCTCTTCCACCCTTGCCATACACCTTCCTAACCGATCCCTCAGGTCTAATAAACAGAACCTACTGAAAGTTTATGGCCAATTTCTTTTATCTTTCTCCCTAGTCTGGAAATGGAACTCACTTCCTCCCCATATTTGAACTACCCAGAACCTCTCTACTTTTAAGACTTACTCCACTCATATATCTCTTCTAAATGGGAATGTTCCTGCTCCTACCCTCCTAATCTCTATGCTATACTTCCACTGCCGTCAAGTATACCTTCTCAAAACTTCTTCCTCCTTCTCCTGACTCCTATAACTTCCTACTCTCTATTTTTGTTCTTTTTTTTCTATTTAAATATTACAGGTTATCTACCTCTTAATGCACCATAAACCTATAACTTTGGCATACTGTACAGTTTTGTTATTTTTTTATGTGTTTATAATAACTTCTGCTGACTTTTATTTATGTAATACCCTGCATTAATTTTTATGTGATTTGTTGATGGTATTGTGAAATTGTTTGTAATAACTTCTGCTAACTTATTTATGTATTATCCTGTATTAATTTTGATGTGATTGTTACTTGTATTGTTTCTGTATGTAAGTACATGGAGCTTTTCTCGCCAGGCCTCAATTGAAAAGGGCTCATACTGGCCCAGTGGACCTTCCCGGTTAACAAACTGGAAATAAATAAATAAATGTCACCCACTTAGTTAATGGTACTTAATAGATCCATTCCTTTGTTCATTTTGTATTGCAGTGTTTATACCTGACCTGTTTAATGTAATAATATGTAGAGCTAATCACATTTATAACTAACCTATTTAGTTAAATGACACTTGCAGGTAGTCACCCTATATGGGTGGTGATACCAATGGAGTTTCTATCAACTTGCTGCTGTGCATCCATGTCATGGCAGGTGAGACTTAATCTTAAAAATCACCATTCAAAGTTCATTGTTAAGTGAAGTCTTGATTAAATGCTAAACAGAATTAGACTTTTCCACACACAGAGGCAGAGAATTAAATAAGAACAATTTTTAAATCAAGTTTAAAAGGTGTATGACATGCCAGAAGGTGGCATAATGACAAATATGTTAGGTGTTTTGGTAAAAGGATATGGAAAAAAATGTAAGGTTGCTTATCAAGATATACACACTGAATGTACTAAACTGTTGGAAGAAATGTGTTGGAAAAAATGTGATTTCATTGTAAAGCATGAATTTAGGAAATAAATTACTGGGACAGCTAACAAGCATGACAAATTTCTGTTGAATTTTCAAAGCTGCAAAAAGTAGCTTTGTTGTTGTTTGGTTATTTAGTCAAATCTGATTCTTGGTGACATCAAGGGCTTTAATAAGCCAGGCCTGTCAGTCAAGAACTGCTTTTTTAATGTCTTGCAAATTCATATTTATTTATTTATTTGCATTTGTTTACCAGGAGGTCTGCTGGGCAAGGGTGAACCCATTTTTAGTAGAGGCCCAGGGAGAAAAGCTCCAAAAAACAAAACAGCATGATAAAGCTACAGAATCAAAATACAGAAATCAAGCAGTAATGGTACAGAACACTACATTACAAAATAGTTGATACAATAAAATAGATAATATTAGTTATACAGATGCTAGATTTTAAGTATGACATGGGATAATAATAAATGTGTGTAAGATACAGCACTGCAGTTTAGCAGTAGAGAGGGAAAGATGGAGAGCAGCAGATTAAAGATTCTGAGAGTGAGGGACAGCCTTAGAGCTATTGTTATATAGGCATCAAGAATGAATAGAATATATGGTAGGTAACTGTAGCCTTAGAGACTGTAGCCTTAGAGCTATTGTTATCTAGGCATCCAGAATGAATAGAAGATATGGTCGGTAACTGTAGCCTTAGAGCTATTGTTATCTAGGCATCCAGAATGAATAGAAGATATGGTCGGTAACTGTAGCCTTAGAGCTATTGTTATCTAGGCATCCAGAATGAATAGAAGATATGGTCGGTAACTGTAGCCTTAGAGCTATTGTTATCTAGGCATCCAGAATGAATAGAAGATATGGTCGGTAACTGTAGCCTTGGCGCTATTGCTATCTAGGCATCCAGAATGAATAGAAGATATGGTCGGTAACTGTAGCCTTGGCGCTATTGCTATCTAGGCATCCAGAATGAATAGAAGACATGGTTGGTAACTGTAGCCTTGGCGCTATTGCTATCTAGGCATCCAGAATGAATAGAAGATATGGTCAGTAACTGTAGCCTTGGTGCTATTGCTATCTAGGCATCCAGAATGAATAGAAGATATGGTCGGTAACTGTAGCCTTGGTGCTATTGCTATCTAGGCATCCAGAATGAATAGCAGATATGGTCGGTAACTGTAGCCTTGGTGCTATTGCTATCTAGGCATCCAGAATGAATAGCAGATATGGTCGGTAACTGTAGCCTTGGCGCTATTGCTATCTAGGCATCCAGAATGAATAGCAGATATGGTCGGTAACTATAGCCTTGGCGCTATTGCTATCTAGGCATCCAGAATGAATAGCAGATATGGTCGGTAACTGTAGCCTTGGCGCTATTGCTATCTAGGCATCCAGAATGAATAGCAGATATGGTCAGTAACTGTAGCCTTGGCGCTATTGCTATCTAGGCATCCAGAATGAATAGCAGATATGGTCGGTAACTGTAGCCTTGGTGCTATTGCTATTGAGGCATCCAGAATGAATAGCAGATATGGTCGGTAACTGTAGCCTTGGCGCTATTGCTATCGAGGCATCCAGAATGAATAGCAGATATGGTCGGTAACTGTAGCCTTGGCGCTATTGCTATCAAGGCATCCAGAGTGAATACCAGATATGGTCGGTAACTGTAGCCTTGGTGCTATTGCTATTGAGGCATCCAGAATGAATAGCAGATATGGTCGGTAACTGTAGCCTTGGTGCTATTGCTATCGTGGCATCCAGAATGAATAGCAGATATGGTCGGTAACTGTAGCCTTGGCGCTATTGCTATTGAGGCATCCAGAATGAATAGCAGATATGGTTGGTAACTGTAGCCTTGGCGCTATTGCTATCGAGGCATCCAGAATGAATAGCAGATATGGTCGGTAACTGTAGTCTTGGCGCTATTGCTATTGAGGCATCCAGAAGGAATAGCAGATATGGTCGGTAACTGTAGCCTTGGTGCTATTGCTATCGAGGCATCCAGAATGAATAGCAGATATGGTCGGTAACGTAGCCTTGGCACTATTGCTATCGATGCATCCAGAATGGATAGCAGATATGGTCGGTAACTGTAGCCTTGGCGCTATTGCTATCGAGGCATCCAGAAGGAATAGCATATATAGGCATCCAGAATGAATAGAAGATATGGTCGGTAATTGTAGCCTTAGAGCTATTGTTATATAGGCATCCAGAATGAATAGAAAATATGGTCGGTAACTATAGCCTTAGGGCTATTGTTATATAGGCATCCAGAATGAATAGAAGATATGCTAGGTAACTGTAGCCTTAGCGCTATTGCTATATAGGCATCCAGAATGAATAGAAGATATGTTAGGTAACTGTAGCCTTAGCGCTATTGCTATATAGGCATCCAGAATGAATAGAAGAACTGTAGCCTTAGTGCTATTGCTATATAGGCATCCAGAATGAATAGAAGATATGGTAGGTAACTGTAGCCTTAGTGCTATTGCTATATAGGCATCCAGAATGAATAGAAGATATGGTAGGTAACTGTAGCCTTAGCGCTATTGCTATATAGGCATCCAGAATGAATAGAGGATATGGTAGGTAACTGTAGCCTTAGCGCTATTGCTATATAGGCATCCAGAATGAATAGAAGATATGGGAATTAACAGTAGCCTTAGAGCTGTTGCTATATAGGCATCCAGAATGAATAGAAGCTATGGGAGGTAACTGTAGCCTTAGAGCTATTGCTATATAGGCATCCAGAATGAATAGAAGAAATGGGAGGTAACTGTAGCCTTAGCGCTATTGCTATATAGGCATCCAGAATGAAGAGAAGATATGGGAGGGAACTGTAGCCTTAGTGCTATTGTTATATAAGCATCCAGAATGAATAGAAGATATGGTAGCTAACTGTAGCCTTAGAGCTATTGCTATATAGGCATCCAGAATGAATAGAAGATATGGGAGGTAACTGTAGCCTTAGCACTATTGTTATATAGGCATCCAGAATGAATAGAAGATATGGGAGGTAACTGTATCCTTAGCGCTATTGTTATATAGGCAACCAAAATGAATAGAAGATATGGGAGGTAACTGTAGCCTTAGCGCTATTGTTATGTAGGCATCCAGAATGAATAGAAGATATGGGAGGTAACTGTAGCCTTAGAGCTATTGTTATATAGGCATCCAGAATGAATTGAAGATATGGGAGGTAACTGATATAGTAGCTCGTGTGTGGCTGGGTGGCACATGTTGGACTTAGTAAGTTGGAAGCACTGAGTCTATATATGAAGAGTCTGAGCCATAAGTGAGATGGGTAGGAAAAGTAGAAAGGCTAGGAATATTGGATTTTTTATAGTCAGTGCTGGTACATGTACATAGCGAATGGGAGAACAGGTGTTGTTTCAACAAAGTCTTAAAGCATTCAGGGTTGCTAATAGACCTAATTGAAGGAGGAAGAACATTCCATAGTTTTGCCATAGCATATGGGTAATGCATTTTACCGGCGGAAACGTTAGGTTTTGCTACATTAAGGAACATCTGATTAACTGATCGCAGAGGTCTGTTTGGGTGATACATGGTGAACAGAGGGGAGAGGGCAGGACAACTAGAAGACTTATAGATTATCTTATGAGTTGTGGTTAGTTGCATGTATGTTAGGTGTTGGGGAAGTTCTAGCCAGTTTTACGTTGGAGTGATATGCAGTGCTTGGAGGAATGTTTGGCACTGGTTACAGATTTTGGGATTTTATTGTAGCATGAGTCCAGTTTGGATTTAAGAGAAGACTGTATATTAGTAATGAGAGGTGCCCCATAGAGCATGGATGGAAGTAGAAAGGAAAAGGCAATGGATAGTCTTGCTGCATAGGTGAGGAAGTGTTTGTGCCTGCACAGGATGCCTAGTTTCTGATGTTTTTTTATGTTTGTGTTAATATGCTGGTCAAAAGTTAGGTGTACATCTATAGAGCATGGATGGAAGTATAAAGGAAGAGGCAATGGATAGTCTTGCTGCATAGGTGAGAAAGTGTTTGTGCCTGTACAGGATGCCTAGTTTCTGATGTTTTTTTTTTTTTTTTTTTTTGATGTTTGTGTTAATATGCTGGTCAAAAGTTAGGTGTCCATCTATGACAACACCTTGAAGTCTGTTATATGGGACTATTGCAAGGCAAGTGTTTTGTTGAGTGAGTTGATGGCAAATTCATATTTGGTTAGGGTTTTTTTTGGGGGGGGGGTGAATAACATGAGTTTGGTTTTATTAGCATTTAGTGCTAAATGGTTATTATACATCCAGGTTTCAGTGGAGGTGAAGGGCATTTTGGGTGAGTGTAAGTGGTTCTGAAGTAGACTTGATCATGCAGATGATGGTGGAGTCATCTGCATATTGGATATTAGAATGGGGTATGCTGGTATGGAAATCATTAATGAAAATGCAACAGCATTTGGTCTAGTATGGACCCTTGTGGGACTCCAGTGTTGATGTTGAGAAAAGGAGAGAGGGATTGGTGCCATTTGGTCACTTGCTGCCTATCTGTTAGGTAGTTGTAAAACTAATATTCATTACTTTGGTAATGCTGTCTATCTGCTATAGCCTGTCCTGCCCCTTCTTTTGCCTTAAGTCTCTCTCAGTATCAATATTTTCTTCAGTGAATCCTGTTTTCCCATTCTGTGGCTTAAGTACTTGAGTTTTAGTTTTACTATCTGGCCTTCAGGTGAACAGCCTGGATTTATATCCTTTACTATCAGGTCTCCAAGTGAAAGTATTGATTGATCTGATATCGCAGTCCTAGGAATTCTCAAAAGTTTTGTCCACCACTGCAGTTCATAAGACTATGCATCAGAAAAAAAAAAAAATCAGTGCTTATCTATAGTCCAACTCTGGCAACCATAAGTTATTACTGGGAAAAACATAGCATTACTTAAACAAACCTTTTTTGGCAATGTACTTTCATTCTTGTTTAAAACCTTACTCATTTTTTTCCATAGCTTTCCTTCTAAAAAGAGAGTCTTTTAGTTTCATGGCTGCAATCATCATCTGCAAAGGTGTTTGAGCCCAAGGCGATAAACTCTGTTTACTTCCTTCACTGCTTCCTCATCTTTTTGTAATGAATTGTCAGGACTAGAAGACAGTTTTTTGATGTCAAAAGTGTCTTTGTCTCTTACTCACTTTCAGCCATCAGAGTGGTACATCTATACATCTAAGGTTGTTGAATAACATTGCACATACTTTTCTTACTCCTTTCCCAGTCTTGAACCAGCAAGTCATTTCATATTCATTTGTAACAGTTATGTATTCTGCATACAAGTACTTCAACAGGCAAATAAGGTAACCAAATCACATTTTCTCTGAGAACTTGCCACAGTTTGTGGTCCACACAGTCAAAGGCCTTAGAGTAATCAGTGAAGTACCTGTCCTTTTTGTGTAGAACTTCCTTGCTTTCTTCATTGTGCAGTGGTGCCTTTACTCCTTATAAAACTATCTTGTACGCCTGGCAAAATTTGCTTCATACATTGCCGGAGTCAAACTTGCAGGATCTTGAGTGTAACCTTGTTAAAGCATGTGAAACAAGTTCAATTGTTTGATAATTTTGGCACTCCTAAGCATTACCCTTGTTAAGGGAATTTAATATAAGTTGACCTTTTCAGTCTAATGGACCCTGTCATGTTTTCCAAACTTGCCAGCATATTCCAAGCAGCACTATAGCACCATCATTGTGCAGAATTTTAAGAAGGTCAAGTAGGATTCCATCACTTTATGCAGCTTTTTATTGTAATATTTTCTACTAAAAAGTAATATTTTCTACTAAAAAGTAAGTTATCCATTTTAAATGTAGAACTGAAATTAATTAACTGTTAAACAGTGTGGTGCCAAATTACCTATAACATGGGAAAAGGTAGGTAGTGTGTGGAATGCACTAACAAATGCTGGATCTTTATACAGCACTGAATTTTACTTGGTGCTGTATGAGACAAAGTGCATGCAGCATTGACTCTTGACAGGTATTGGCAGTGATTGTATTTTGTGTAATTATATGTAAGTACTGCATTTTCAATGGGTTCTCCACAGTAGTGAGAAATCTGTGGTAAAACCTCAGTTTTCCTGAGTGATTGTTAATATTAAATAACTGGAATACCTACAATAATATTTGACCTGTGTTCAAATGGAGGCTTTCTCCAGCAAAAAGTAGGCTTTGTGACATTTAAAAGGTATCCTGGAAAAAAGAAGGTTCTTGGTTGGTGTTCTACTAAAAGACTTGCAACAAAAAGCTCTGTGTGATAAAATTTCTTTACCAAACACTATTGGCACTTTAACTAAAATTAATGTAAGATGCTGTTTTTAAGGTGAAACCTTCTGATAGAAGACACTCACATTGCTAAAGTGGTTAGAAAGACCTTCTACATTGCCCACCTGATCATGAAGGGATTCACATCCAGATCTAGTGAGGTTATTGTTCCCCTGTACTCTTCACTTATCAGACCAATGATCGAGTACAATGCCCCATTCGGGATGTATCTCACCCGACATCTGCAGCAATTGGAGAGACCCCAAAAGTTCCTCACCAAAAGGATAAAGGGACTCCAAAATCTGTCATATGCTGCCAGACTGAAGAAACTCCAGCTCTATTCAGTCGCATACCGTCTGCTCAGAGGTGACATGTGCCTGACATACAAGGCCATGTCCAACCCGGAATTAATGGACATGCTCCACCTCAAAAATTCCAAATCCACCAAAACCACTAGAGCAAGCGACTTAAACCTTAGCATGGATATAAATAGGACGTGCTGGAGGGATAGATTTATCACTCAGAGACTCCCTATGCTGTGGAATAAAATCCCGGTCCATGTGAGGCAGAGCACCTCGCTGACTCTGTTCAAGAGAAATCTAGACCTGTGGATGGGAGATTGTAGGTTTACCCCGGGAATCATCTCTGTGTCACTGCTGGACAGAGGCACAACAAACTAATGGGCACAGTATTTTTTCATATAAGGGGTGGCGTAAGCCACAAAAATTTGGGCTAGGCTTATAAATGCCTTAGCGCAGATAGCCAAGTATAAACCTATGAACCTATGAACCTAGAAATGGGGGGTGTCATTGCTGAGTAAAGCGAGGAAAAAATATATTGATTCTAAAAGGTAAACCATCTAACATGTAAAAATAGGTTAATTGCTGAGAGAAGTAAGGAAAGGAGTAGATTCTAAAAAGTTAACCCTTTTCAGAAAAAAAAGTGGATTTATTGCTGAGTAAGAGAAGAAAAAGGTGTTTATTTTAAAACATTAAATCCTCTAACAGGAAAAAAGGATTTACCGCTGAGTAAAGCAATAAAAAGGTATTGATTCAAAAACGTTAACATATATGACATGAAACACAAGAGAGTTGTTGATTTTGAAAATAAACTATCAGAAAGTTGAAAAATGGGGGTCTCATTACTGAACAGTAGAAATTTCTGTGCAAAATTTAGTAAATTGGATGTGAGTTACTTGTAATGAGAATGAGAGGCAAAAGAAGTAATAAGCAAAACAATACCTGTGTTGTTGCCATAGATGTAAAGTAAAACTCTGCTGAAATTCAGAAATGTATTTAACATAATTTACTAATGATTATGATTACTTTCTTGTGATTGAAAGTATGTTATTATGTATCCATACAGACTGATAATTATGTATTATCTATATACCATTACTCCCCACCCTATGCTAATGTATGTATATCTCTTTCACTTTGTATTTGTTCTGTACAATATTTGATTACCTGTGGAGCTTTTCTCCCTGGGCCTCCACCAGAAATGGGTTTCTGACCCAGTAGACTTTCCCGGTTAACAAATGTCAATAAAATAAATAAACAATATATAAATAAGTTTACTAGAAAAATAAATGTTGGCCAACTACATCTGATACACTGGAATTTGAATGCTGTACAACAGACTATCTCTGAATGGCAGGAGTATTGTAAATACGCAAAATGAATCCATAATTGGAAGTAATATTTCTGGTTCTAGTTATTAGCAAACTGGAATACATAATGATGGAGATGGAACATAAGTATTGTTAAGAAACTAGTACTTCTAGAAAAAACTGTAGAGATTGTTTAGAAAATCTGCTTAAGGACCAAAATGGTTAATACAGAACAAGGGAAATAATGCTTTCTGTCTGTGCTGTATAACTCTGCAAGACAAAATTATAATGCTAATTAAAAGTATAGTAAAGTTAAAACAGTTCTGTGGTCCCATCTTTAAGCAGAATGAAGTTATAACTGGTCTGATGGGTGTTTTGTAAATGAAAATAAAACACCGAGAGACTTACAAAGTTGTTGCTGGCTGATCATGACATGGCGAAAGAAGTGGCAAAATAAAAGAGATGAATGATTTACTTAAAAACCCCTATGAACTTTCTGTCTAAGTGAGAGCAATGAAATACAAAAGTAAGTTTGCAATAATTATGTCTAAAAACTTTAAAAAAAGCACAAAGTGATTTGATGTTAGAACTTGAAAAACAGAAGAGGTCAGGCTCATATATCCCAGCTGACATTATATATTTACAAACAGAAAAAGAAACAAAATGGCAGCAAGTACAAAAGATTACCAGTCCCCTGCTTGATCTAAAAGTGAAATATCAGGTTGTATAGGCCCAGAATGAGTCTGAAACAGAATCAAGAGTTGCACACAAACCAATATAACAGTGAATTAGTCCAGTCTGTGTAACACAAAAAACCCAAAATGTATAAGTGAAAGTAAACAGTTTGCACTTATCAGTGAGGATCTCAAAGAAATACTGAGACACAATAATAGTAACTTAAGTATACTTAATCAACAAATCCAGGAATGGGAACACTAATTCAAAAAGAATGAAAATCTTGCAAATATGCTATAGGGAGAAGAGATAACATTAAAAAAGTTTCTCATAGAAGTCATACCAAACATATATCAAGTTGAAAATTCTGGAAACTGTAATGACAGTCTTTAAGTCTGATGTAGCAGAACTCAAAAGACAGATTAGTATGGCTAATCAGAAATACAGTGAATTTGACAGACAAAAATCAACACTGAGGTCAGAACAGCATGATAACTATATGCTTCTATCTACATGTAACAAGATACAGACTACCAGCTTATAAGGAATTAACAGAGCAGCAGATTAGATATACAGAAACATAAGCAGAAATTTAAAAAAAATTCATTAAACAGAATAAATCACATTGAAGGGACAGTTGCATAAATTGAACATGAGCTTGAGAAAGCATGAAAGAAAATGTTTAAAACATCAAGTGGAAATGAAATTTGGAAGATGAAACTGGGCAATGTACACGAATGTACTAAGGCAAAGTTTGTCGCAGTACCAAGTGGAAAGCAAAATGCCTTAGAATAAACAATCAAAATGATGAACCTAGGGGGAGAGTACTTCACATAGGGAACTGTGCATAGCATTAATCAGTCACAGCACTGTGTACCCATACTGCCTGATAGTGCCCTGTCTTGAATGCTACAACCCAAGTGTCAAGGAATCTGTGACCAATGGAGTGGGATCTGCCTGGCCAATGATGCTCATCCCCACAGGTCAGAGCTGAGAGTAGGTTATATGATATACTGCCCTCTAGTGACTGCTGTGGGATATGTGGAGTTGAAGTTTTGGGGCAATCTAGGAGGGAGATACACACTTGCTGTCATTAGTGGTGGTCACACCCGCTTCATTTATCTGGCCTTAATTGTGAGTAACCTGCATAATGT